>NC_056730.1:746491674-746549174 GCF_019279795.1 Protopterus annectens | reverse complement strand
ACAGTGACTTTGTGCTTACTTACATAAGGCGTAAACAGTATCAAACAGCAAACTATGTATGTACCACTGTTCCAATCACTGTCATTAAATGTGATCTGTTTAAGTCCTCTTGGATTAATGCTTTCTTTGCAATTTATATGACTTTTTATATGGAAAACAGAAATATATATTACTTGTTACTGCTATGTATAACTTAGATCTGATGAAGCTCTGACATGAGTGAAAGCACTCATCTGTGGTTTTAAGTTAATAAACCAAAGTTTAAACAAGCTATACCAAATTGAATCCTGTTTTTTAATAAGAATGCAAAGTGATCTTTGTCACGGATCTTACATAACAATTTATGACAACAGTCTATTTATATAGATAGATATTCCAGAATGTAAATTTTCAGCAAGATGGGATTGGAAAGACTGCCTTCTAAGCATTACTAAGCTTTGAATGGTAACTCTATAACTTGACCATGTGCTTCTAAAAGACCTATGAAATCGCATTATTAGAATGAGACATATCTCTCAGCTCTCCCTGTTTTTGTATAACAGCCCTGATTTTGCCCTGTCAGTTGTAAAATTAAGTTAGTCAATAAGGCCAGACATTAGAGTCTCATAGTTCTTATTGTTCAGAAAATGCGTATTGATGTAAAACCTTTTATTTACTTAACTTTTAAAGTGAATTAGAGTGATATTTAAAACATATCCCTGATTTCGGAGCTTTGTCCCCCCATTATTTTTGGCTTTGTTCAGAAATCTTGAGCAAAGAAGTTGAGTGGTGTGGAATGAAATGTTAAGCATAGTTGCTCCATTGTCCCAAAGTAATTAATTTTATGGTAAATTAGGTAATAATTTGTTGTCCTTTTTTTTTTTTTTTTTTTTGCTAATTACCTCTCAATTTCACACTTGCCTGGCATTTACTTAAGATGATAAGTTTGGAACCTGAGGTACAACATCCTAATAAAATTAATATATATATATATATATATATATATATATATATATATATATATATATATATATATATATGTGTACTCACTTTATAAGATCGAAATTCTGAAATTTCAAATTTCAGAATCTCAAGCCCATAAAGTGGAAAATCCAAATACCCGAAACCACACAATCACAAAGCCCTAAATCCTGAAACCGCAAAACCACGAAATTCAAACTCCTAAAACTTGCAAACACCAATACAACACACAACTAAACAAGCACACACATCTACCCTTATTATATGCAGGGGGCCAGCCCCCCTGCACCCCCACACCTCCCTACTTAAATATTCTAACTCCAAGGTCGCACTACACACACACACACACACACACACACACACACACACACACACACACACACACACACACACACACACACACACACACAAAACACCACCACATAAACTACATTCCTCTCGCACACACACATCACAGTAACAACACACACTAAGACACACTACAGCCCCTACCCAACACCCTTACACATAAACACTTACCTGAATCCATGAACACAGCGCAACACCAGAATCGCTAATTCAAAATCTCCAGCATTTGAGATTTTGAGTTTTGTGCTTCTGTGGTTGCGATCTTCCAATCCTTCCACTTTATGAGCTTGAGATTCTGAAATTCGAGATTTCAGTATTTTAAGCTTATAAAGTGTTCCTATATATATATATATATATATATATATATATATATATATATATATATATATATATATATCCATATGGGTCTACCTGAAAATATCAAAACACCACATCATTGAAGATGAAATCATTGAGAGGACATCTTTGAAACTGTAAAACATCGAACACCCTGATCATCTAAAACAAACCCTGGGAAAAGAACCACTCAGTCACCACAGTGAATATTGGTCTTTCCCCACTGTAGTGTGATTTCATAGTTGGTATATTTAGTTGGGTGGTGGGGGTATCGAGACATATATATACATACATATATATATATATATATATATATATATATATATATATATATAATGGATAGAGAGAAACTCAGCCAAAAGAAGGGGCAAAGGGCAGAAGGGAAATAACTGTGGAAAAAAACTTGTAGAAAGAACACATAGGAAAGGGACTTGCTGTTAGAACAGTCAGGGAAGTAACCAGCACAGACAGTCATAAAGGCTGGGGCGGTAAAACTGGCAGGAGAAAGTGAAGAAGAGAGGGTAGCAGCACAGGTCAGGTCAGGATGTAAGGAGATGAGAGCCAATATGGAGATAGAAAAGAAGATTTTTGGAGATTAGAATACTTAAGAAACAAGAAAGGAGACACTGCAGTTCAGAGAAATCTTTCTCAGGAATTATGCTCACTAAGATGTGAGAGAATGTGATCAATGTGTTCATTGAGGGAGGGGAAGAGAATGCACATCTTATATCACATGTAGACAACAAAGACCTGTCAAAGAAGACAACTGATATGGCAGCAAATATGGCCATTAAGGTGGCAGAGAGATGTGAGGGGAGAAGTTGGTGATAGTCTTCTCAGAAATGTTTCTTCCACTGGCAGCCAGCATGTTGAAGATGAAGAGGATTAAGGAATATAATGACTGACTGAAACACTAGATTGCAGACAAATGCTTAAGACTGGTTGGAAGATAGGGGAGACTTGGTAGAGTGGCCATCAATATGAAAGAGACAGGTTTTGTGTTAGTCTAGAAAGGAATATGGTTCCTGTTGCTGGTTTGCATAAGTACATCTCAGTGACTGAACCTTTACAAATAATGGAAAGGGCGAGGGTGTGACATTGAAGAAGGAGATAGGTGTTCAGCTGTTAGACAGAAGGTAAAGACGATTGCAAAAAATACATAAATAAATAAAAAACAAGACTGAATAAGGTCACATTTGGGTATTACTTTATAGTGCAAGAAGTCCTGGTGGGAAGGTATGGGAGCTCCCAGAAGTGATGTAGGAGAGTACAGTGGACATTGTTGATTTTATAAAAAGATGAGTCAATCTCAAGAGGGGTGAGACACAGGAATGTCTAGGTATAAGCTGTGCAAGAATGAAAGAGGGAGTTGATATGCAGGTGTAGGAGGAATCTACATAATGGAGACCATCAAATGTGAGAACAGAGATGAGGAGGAATTCCATAAAAGGATGGAGCTGGAGAGCAGGCAAACCTAAGTTAAGTACCATGACAGCTAAGTGTAGACAAGAGCTGGTTGACCGGTACAGTGTATCATCATCAAGACACACTGGGGAGGAAGATGAGAGACTGAATTAGAGAATAAAGTAGAGAATAAAGTAGTTTGGTAGGAAGAGAGTGATAGTTATAGGGATCTGTGCCTGCAAGGAGCACATTAGGTGATTCCAAGCTTTTAGGTGGAGAGCAAGTAGGTGGTGACCAAGGTGTTGGACCTCAAGGGTTTCAGCCAACTGTTGCAATACTGTGATAGAAAAGTTAGCAGTCTATATGTGATCCTAACCATGACAGAGGGGATAATGGATGTCTAGGTGAAAGCAGTTATAGCAAACAGTGATCATACCACTATATGATACAGAGTGAGGGTGAAGGGTGAGAATACAAAGACAATGATGATGTTAGAGTGGGATTTTAGAAGAGTGAATTTTATTATGTTCGAGTAGAGGTTCACGGATGACTTAAGTGATTGGGAACAAAGTGAGAGAGTAAATAGGCTCCATGAATTGGTCAGGGATTAATTACTTAGAGCTATGGGCAAGTATGTGAGGAAGATGCAGAGAGACAAAAGTAATACTAGTCCAGTGTAACTACAGAAAATGAGACTAGCATTTAGGGCAGAAGATAGGGCCTACAAGAAGTAGAAAGAAATGGAAAGTAGTGAGCACAGAAATAGAGCAAGCATGGTACAAAGAGGCTAGCAGAAGGACAACAAATATATTGAGGACACTAAAGGCATAAGTTAAAAAGGAGTTGGTGGAAACAATCAGGAATATGCTGAGCAAAATGAGAGAGAGAGAGATCACTGAAAACCAGGAAAAAGCAGATGCACTAAAAGAATATTTTTCATATGTCTCACAAAGAAAAGCGGTGAGAGCAACCACAATAGGAGGGAGGCATGGCAGAATATGGAGAGCAGTAGACAGACACCTGGATAGACAGGGAGAGAAAGTGGAGGGGGAACTGGTAGCCAAGGAGGTGAAGAAGGAAATAATAACTCTTTAGGAGGATGAAACACAAGGACCAGAGTCTACCTTGCATAGTCTTCCCGAATCTGTCTAGCATTCTCACAGACCCTTTATTTGAGATCTTCAAAATATCATTTGCCACTGAAGAAGAGCCTGAGGACTGGAAGAAAGCAAGAGTGGTACCTCTGTACAACTGGAAGCAGGAAACATCTGGGGAACTACAAGCCTACTATCTTAACAGCAGTGGCAGGGAAACTCATGCAGGGAATCCAGTGAGCAAGGCTGGTAGCATTCCTAAAGGACAGCAATCAATACAAGGTCATGGCAGAAAGAGCTAACTGTAAAATCTAATTACGTTTTATGATTGGATTAAAGGTGAACTGGTAGAGAGCTACCTGGACTTCAGCAATGCACCTGACTTGGCCCCACACAATGAGTGATCGTGATGATCTCAGGAAACAGGTAGCTGATAAAACTGGAGCAGTTTTAGGATAATACCATGACTGAGAAACTGGACTATTGCATGACTGGATGGCAGGGGGGTTGTAGTGACAGTGTTAATGTCTAGAATAAGGAATATGAATGATGGAGTACTTCTGGGGCAAATCCTGAGTCCAGTAATCTTTATTTATCTCTAACACAACAGGTAACAAGATCAACCTCTACACTATGACTCAAAAAATGCAGTAGTAGAGGACCAGGAAAAGAGTTTAAGGAATGATTTAGAAAAACTGGAATACTGGGCAGTTGAAGCCCACTGCAGATAAATGCAAAGTAATGCATTTGTGATGCAATGATCTTGCTGTGAAATATTAAATGGGGAATAGAACTAATAGCAACAGAGCAGTGAAAGCACCCAACAGTGTTCATTACACCTAGACTAGACCAGCAGGAACAGAGTGAAAAAGCAGTGGCAGCCAGAAACAGAATGCTGGGGTGCACCAGTGGAGACAGATAACAAGAAGCAAAATGGTAATGCTTCCACTCTACAGGGGTCTGGTCAGACTACTCCTTAAATATCATATGTAGTTTTGGAGGTCATACATGGAAATGGACAACACACTCCTGGAAGGAGTCCAGAGAAATGGTACCTGAAAGAGCTCAGAGATAGAGAGGAAGGGATATGACAACACTAAAAAAAAACTTATGACAAAAAGAGGGACATTTAATATTGGTGCATAAGATTATGTCAGGGAGATATGAAGGGGTCATAATGAAGTGGAATGACAGAGCATAACAGGTGGGTACAGGTTGCCTGGCTGCCTGGATCACTCAAAGTATATTTTCATAGAGAGGCTCATAGACTCATGGAACAGAATTGCAGAATGGGTAGTGGAAGAGGAATCCATAGAGGTATTTAAGAGTTCATGAGACTGGCAGAAAAAGAGTAAAAAAGGAAGGCATGGATGAAGGAATGTTCAACATTAAATGCTTTTAAAGATCAGACTAGATAAACATACAGTCTTCTGCCATAGAGCTAATAGAATGGAATATAACAAAGCATTGCTATAATACCCTTGGGCAGAGCTTGGAGACACTTTATACAGGGAAAACCAGGAAACACTCAGTAGTCAATCTTTTTTCAACATCCAGACTTAGTGTCAGAAGTGATGACTGCTGTTTATGAGGAGATTTCATTAGCAGACGCTGATAATTTATTAATATCACAAGTCTATCTTATTTTATTTTTTCATTTTTTTTACTGGTATAGTCCACTGAGCCAAACAGCCCATTTTCAGTGGCGGCCTGGGAAGAAAAGCTCCACAGATAACAAGAAACAAACAAACAAACAAAAAAATCATACTGTAGATAGCAAGTGAAGGACATAAGACAAATACATTTGACACGAGTACATTACAATATATACAGCAATAGTATGACATGGAGTAAAATATAATTGGAGTTATATGAACTCACTTCTCTCTCTCTCTATCTATTTCACTTTGACATGCAGAGAGCTACAGTATAGAATGCTCATGGAAGCAATGAAACAGTTGCTATTTACAGTTCCTGTGTATGGTAAAAATGGGCAGAGATACTATTAACAGCCGTTCGGTAAACATTTACACAGACAGAAATAAAGGGCTTTCTACAATTATAAAGTTAACATTTACACAGTGAGAAAACAGTGACTATTTTCCTTAACAATGTTGGTCGCTTGCTATTAGCAAAGAAGTTTTAGCAAAGAAATCAACAGTGTGTGGAATTTGTAATTTTCTTAAAATCTTTTTCATACAGGTAGGTTATTATCCACTGTCTAGAAACCATGTGCAAGTGGCTACTTTAGTGAGGTACTCTTTTAGTTTGAACTTTAATTTTTTTCAGAGTAGATTGCTATCTTATTTCAGCTGGTAGACAATTCCAAATGTAGGTGCCAATTGGAGAAGGATTTTTCTCCCATTGTGGACTTAAATTGGGGTCTGATGAGGGAGATTGCATCTACTAGATTATCCCTTAGGCTGTAGCTAGGTGGTCTAATTTGAAATTTAGGGGTGGACAATAGGTTTGAGTGTGTATTTTGAAATTTTAGTTATTTATTTGAACCTGATTCTTCATGATGTCAAGAACTTTAGCACTCCAGGCATATCTATACAAAAAATGTTTTAGTTCTTACAATTTCATATTCATTGCTTATGTATTTGGAATAGTAGTGAACTAAAAATGACTTTAGCTCAAAAGTTGATAGGTAGCCAGATGAAGCCAGATAGAAGTCTGCAGTGGTGCAAAGGAGCACATATTTACATATTGTGTTCTCACCTATTTGAAGCTTATGGGTGTTGAAAGCAGAGTGGAAGATAAGGAGAGAAAGCCTATATTCAAGTTTGGGGATGAGTGCATTCCTAGCTAGGAAGTAGTCTGTATCTGGAGAGGTAAGGTGGATGAACCTACTGCATAGTTACAGTTAGGAAAGAGTTTTGTTGGCAGACATTTCTTTGTGCTGAGATAAAGTTAAAGAGACATCCAGAGTTAATCCAAGATACTTTTGCTCCAGTACATTAGGTGACATTGTCAGCATTGTCAGAGACTACTACTGGGGAATGTCCTTGCAGTCTTTGACATGAGGCAAAGACCAAGATGCTGGATTTGCTTGGATTGACTGGTAGTAAGGAAGAGTCCAGTTACAAACTGAGGTGAAGCTACTTTGGAGCTTTTGTTGTAGGCCAGGGTTATTTTTGCTAAACTCAAGAACCAGGAGATCAAATGCATACATGATCATTTTAAGGCTGGAGAAATGATTTGAAAGGTAATTTATAAAGAATAATAAGAGTAATGGACTCAGGACCAGGCCTTGTAGTACACAAGCATGTAGTATGCCAGGCTGTAGTTATAAGGAAAAGTACACCAAAAGGCTTCGTTCTCCATATAGTTTCTGAACCATTTAAAAGTATTAGAGACAAAATGAAGTTTGGCAAGGTTGTTCAATAACAAGAAGTGGCTCTCAGTTAACCGGAGCTGCTCAGAGTTTGATGACAATAGCCAGACATCTGCAGTGCATCTAAACAGAAATCCAAGCCATTCACTGCAAACAATTGAAAAATAAGTATATTTAAAGCCTGTATTGCACTTTGTTAACTGTATTTATTTGAATTCCTGCTTCATTTTTGATGATTGTTTCTGCATTTTTTTCTGCACTTTGAAATTCTGCACTACTGCCTTACATAACATAGACTAGATTCTGACTTGCTGAATCTAGACTGTTTGGTATCACTGTGCTCTAAACCAGACATCTTACATTAAGAGGGCCTCCCTGCACCCTTGTGGCAGAAGTGTGTAGCTCAGGTTCCATCTGAGTTAGGGACTGCTGGAAAAAGGCTTAGTTTGGGCCTTTCCCATTGGTAGTTTGTCTTAAAACTGTTGAATTTTGCCTGCATTTAAGCCTCGCGTTTGTGCGTAGCTGCACATCGCACAATGGGGGTTAGTGCTGCCCTTTATAGATGCTGTTCACCCTAAACCATCAACAGAATAAGCCCTTCTGTTATTCTTACATCATAAACTGACCTAACGTCCCCCCTCTCCAACAGTACTACATTATAAACCTGCCATTATGGATGGTCACTTTCCCAACATTTCTCCAGCCAGCCTGATTGACTTGGGCATCCTGAGGCAATGTAGTAATTGCCTCAGGCATACTGACAACCATTTAGGCCTGAAACAAACAAATACCATATGTGAGAGATGTAATTACATCATCAATTTGGAAACAATCCACTCACGTAACAAAAGACAGGACATCAAACAGGTTGTCAGTTCACACACTTCACCTCTCACACAAGTTCAGGACACAGCACATAAACCCACATATGTGGAGGTACTCACAAGAAGCCTACCAAAAGATCCACCTCCCAAGCACACATTATCTGCACACACCTCAATATGCATAGAAACCATTGCAAATAACAGCACACATATCAGTATCACACCAAATAAGCCCCTTAGGCAAAACACCTCAAAACCTAATGTTTTGGTCATAGGAGACTCCATAGTGAGACACACAGATGTCCCCCTCACCAGACTGGACAAGGAGAAGGTCACAGTCAGCTATCTATTGGGTGCCAGCATCCATCAGATCATGATTGTACTCAGGTCACTCAATAACAAGTACCATTATGACTCTCTCATAGTCCATGTTGGGGTGAATGACTTGAGATGTATCTCCCTGGACTATATGAAGAGAGACATGACTGAACTCTCAGATTATGTGTCCCAGGTAGGTATGACCTTAACCATAAGCAGCATTTTACCTTCACCAACGATGATGTCACAATATAAACAAAAAAATGATTGACTTCAACAATTGGCTCAGCTTCTGGTGTCATTCCAGGGTGATCCAGTATTTGTCAGCCTGGGAAGACATGGTCGACAGGCCAGACTGCTTTGCTAGAGATAGTCTGCACCTGTCTCCCCTACATTTTTGGATACTGGCTAAGGTGCTTGCCTCCCCCATAGTGCCTTTTTTAGGCAATGTCAAAACAACAACATTTCCAACATAGCAAAATCCAGTCAAGACAAACTTAAGGCTCTGCTGCTTAATACCAGGAGTCTAAACATGAAACTGCACTCCCTGGAAGCACTCCTCACCTTAGAAGATGCCAATGTCTGTGCAGTCACTGAAACATGGTTCAAGGCCATAGATAGCACACCAGCTGTGCAAGGCTGCAATGCCTTCCACATGTTCAGGCCTTAGAATGCACATGAAAGAACCAAAGGTGGAGATGTTTCCATCTTCATTAAAGTCAAGTACACCTCAAGACTGGTCAAACGTTAGAACTCTCTGGAACTACTTCATGCCCAATTAACTAAAGGCAAAACACCCTGCCACATAATTGCTAGCTATAAGTCCCCCTCCGTGAACCAAGAAAAGCACAATACCTACCTGGACTTACTGGAGTTACTCACCAAACAGACCAACACCTTAGCCATGGAAGATTTCAATTATCCCTCCATCAAATGGGTAAAATGCACAAGCTCAAACATGCTCACCCTGGAATTTGTCAATACAAATGTTCTGGAACAGATAGTCTGCACCCCTTGATATAGTACTCACCAACATGGGTGGTCACTGCACTGCCCTTGTGTGATGCCCTCTCTGGTAAGGTCGGACTGTAAACCAGTCTCATTCAAACTAAGTATTGGACCCCACCCCCTCAAAGGAGCAAAAAGCTAAGGAGCTTCTCCAAAGCAAACTACAGCCTACTAAGTAATGGTATAATAAGTTGTACACCCCCTGCAATCACGGGTAATAATGACTCCGATGCAGAGATGTACACAAATGCCATGCATAATCATCTTAGCAACTGCATAGGCTCAGCTGTACCTGGTCAGATTGAAATCAGGCCCTCCCAAGAAAACAAGCTGCCTTGATGGACATCTGTTAACAGATTGTATAACAAAAGGAAGAAACTGATGTCCAATAACAAGAGGCAACTGCCTCTGCAGAGGAATAATTCCCTCCACAGATTGAACAAGCAAAGTCTTGTAAAGTCTTCTAAAGCTAATTATGAAGCTAAAATATCATCCATAGCCAAGTACAATCATAAGGCATTAACTACATCCAAAATCTAAAAGGGAGTGCCCAGCTATGTATCATATTGGTAGTAGATGGTACCACTCACACTATACTGAAGGAAATTGCCAACCTGCTAGCTGACAGATTTGGCACAAACTTCACGTCCTCCATCCCCACCAGCCATACCCCAAAGCACACCTGACACCAGTTCTCTATCTAGTATCTCTAGAGATCATGTCATATTTGTGCAAGTCAAGGTCAAAAACATGGCCTCAGTGATACCAGATAATATCCCAGGTTGCTTACTAAGCAACCTAAAACAGAGCTTAGCTGACCCACTTGCAATTCTCTTTAACCATAGCCTGAGAGCTGGCTTAGTACCAGCAGAATGGAGAACAGCAATAGTAATCCCCTTGCTCAAAGGGATGCCATCAACCAAACCTGGGAACTATAGGCCATAAGTCTAACCAACCTCATTTGCAAGGCCAATGAAAGAATCATCATGGAACCTTATCAACAAGGACATGAGCAACCTTCAAACTCCAGACGTAACTCAGTTTGGCTCTGTTAAGGGTAAATCATGCTTATTGAACCTGGTAGACGTCTTAGAGAAAGTCACCAAAGACCTGGATGAAGGTACGACAGTGCATACCACCTATCTGGACCTAGCCAAAGCCTTTGACACAATCCCCCTCTCTGGTATCATTGAAAAACTCTCCTAGCTAGGTGTTAACACTTACATCACTAGATGGGTAGCTAAGTGGCTCACCAACAGAACACATACTGTCAAAGTTGGTGACTCCACCTCTACCAGTAGACCCATCACCAGTGGCATACCCCAAGGAGCTGTACTGGGCCGTTTTCTATTTGGATTCTATTTCTTGGAAGTCCAGGGTAAAGTAGACAGCCTTTGGCTTACTAAGTTTGCTGATGATTGTAAACTAGGTGCAATCATTGAGTCCCCAAGTGATGTTAACATATTACAGGAGGGTCTGACACAAACAAATGACTGGTGCCAAAGTCACGGTCTAAAAATAAATGCAGAAAAGTGCACTATTATCCCATTTGGCAAAGCAGAATTTCCCACTAATTACAGTACTGACAGTAACCCTCTAAGTTCAAACCCAGTGGTGTGAGATCTGGGAATACATGTCGAGCGCAATCTGAACTTTTTCCAACAGATTTCCATGGTGGTGAGGAAAGTCTTCTACATTGCACATCTTATAAGTAAAGGCATTGCATCCAGGTCTAAGGATGTTATAACCCCACTTTATTCGACCTTAATCAGACCATTAATAGAACACAATGCTCCATTTTGCATGCATCTCACCAGACACCAGCAGCAACTGGAGAGACCACAAAGGTTAGTCACTAAGAAGATACAGGCCCTCCAAACCATGACCTACATTGATAGACTGAAAGCCCTGCCACTGTACTCTGTATCATACTGGCTACAGACAGGTTTCTTGTGCCTGGTCCACAGGGCAGTCCCTGACCCAGACCAGATGGAAATGCTGTACATCCACAAAACAAATGGCACTAGTGTCACTCATTCTAGGGATATCAACCTTGCCAGTGACATTAACAGAACATGCTGGAGAGACAGGTATGTCTCCCAGAGATTGACGCCGTTCTGGAATAAATTTCCAAATGACATTAAGCAGAGCCCCTCCATGACCCTATTCAAGCACAACCTGGATAAATGGATGAGTGACCGCAAATTCACCCCAGGGCACCATGTCCCTCATGGACAGGGGTAGCCGGTGCTGATCTGTAAAGTACATCCATCTAACCAATGACAATTGGGGCAACTTGGGATTAACATGGCTAAGCTTATAAAGGCTCTAGGGCCACTAGCCTTGTAACCTCCTATGAACCTATGAACCTACGGTTTCAAAGGGTCTTGTGTCAGTTGGTCATTTTTAATTATTGACATTATTTATTTATTGACATTTGATTACCTGGAAAATCCAAATGGGTAGGAGCCCATTTTCAGATGAGGCCATAGCTCTCAACCACTAGCACAAAAAACCTGGACAAAGCCAAAAATGATGGGGGGACAAAGCATCAAAATAGGGACATTTTTTAAATATTGCTCTTATAAGTTACATTTGGTCGAAAGTTTGTTGTTAAATTTAACTGTTGAGGCTACCCACTAAAGTGAGCTAGCCTGTGTAAGTGATTTATTACTGTTTTTCCTGCATTTCTGTGTACTTTTTAACCTAAAAAACAAAAAAATAAAAAAAATCCTTGTTTTCCCGCCTTTCTCGACTAGTTTAGACCAGTATACAGGCTTTGCTGTATTCTGGACTGTGGTGTAGTTCCTGTGTTGTCCATTGCCTTACTTGGATAGAAGGAAGTTTCTTTGCTCACCAGTGGGATTGGGGAGCCTTGAGCAGCCTATCTGTCCCTGAAGGAGTGACCTCAGCACACAAGCTTGTAGTAATTGGTCGTTTTGGACCATTTTCAGCTCTTTTGAAGTTCCCTGTTTAAAATCCGCCCCTGAGTGTTTTTTTCTGGCTATACTACTCAGAAACAGCTCCTCGTGGTTCTGCAGAGCGGTGCTAGCAGCAGAGAACTGAGAAAAGCGACTACATTCCTGATATAAGTAGTTTTTTGCTGTTTTTACCTGAGAGACCTTCCTTTTCTTACTTTGAACAAGTTTAAACTGCTTTATTACCTGTTTTTTGCATTGTACATTATCTGCACTTAAAGTTACATTTGGTCGAAAGTTTGTTGTTAAATTTAACTGTTGAGGCTACCCACTAAAGTGAGCTAGCCTGTGTAAGTGATTTATTACTGTTTTTCCTGCATTTCTGTGTACTTTTTAACCTAAAAAACAAAAAAAAAAATCCTTGTTTTCCCACCTTTCTCGACTAGTTTAGACCAGTATACAGGCTTTGCTGTATTCTGGACTGTGATGTAGTTCCTGTGTTGTCCATTGCCTTACTTGGATAGAAGGAAGTTTCTTTGCTCACCAGTGGGAGTGGGGAGCCTTGAGCAGCCTATCTGTCCCTGAAGGAGTGACCTCAGCACAAGAGCTTGTAGTAATTGGTTGTTTTGGACCATTTCCAGCTCTTTTGAAGTTCCTTGTTTAAAATCCACCCCTGAGCGTTTTTTCCCTGGCTATACTACTCAGAAACAGCTCCTCGTGGTCCTGCAGAGTGGTGCTAGCAGCAGCGAACTGAGAAAAGCGACTACTTTCCTGATCTAAGTATTTTTGCTGTTTTTACCTGAGAGACCTTCCTTTTCTTACTTTGAACAAGTTTAAACTGCTTTATTACCTGTTTTTTGCATTGTACATTATCTGCACTTAAAGTTACAGTTGGTCGAAAGTTTGTTGTTAAATTTAACTGTTGAGGCTACCCACTAAAGTGAGCTAGCCTGTGTAAGTGATTTATTACTGTTTTTCCTGCATTTCTGTGTACTTTTTAACCTAAAAAACAAAAAAACCCCAAAAAGATATCCTTGTTTTCCTGCCTTTCTTGACTAGTTTAGACCAGTATACAGGCTTTGCTGTATTCTGGACTGTGGTGTAATTCCTGTGTTGTCCATTGCCTTACTTGGATAGAAGGAAGTTTCTTTGCTCACCAGTGGGAGTGGGAAGCCTTGAGCAGCCTATCTGTCCCTGAAGGAGTGACCTCAGCACAAGAGCTTGTAGTAATTGGTCGTTTTGGACCATTTCCAGCTCTTTTGAAGTTCCCTGTTTAAAATCCACGTTTGCGAGGCTTTGCGTGATTGTCGCATAGCGCAGCACTGGTTAAACAGGCTTAAACTATTCCTGGCTCCACCAAGTCTGCACTTCAATTTTTCCCTTAAGAAAGCTCTACTTTCAACAAGATCAGTCTATTCGCTTTATCATAAGCCTAGCACTTGCTCCTAAAACCTTTCTTTTAAGTGAAGCACCCTTAAACTAACGTAAGCACTACATCCACCTACAACCCATGATAATACCCACTTCCCTTCAAAGTCCTCTCTCTGACCCAGTTACACATCACCCCCTTATACTATTCTGGCATGTCAAGTGGTATATTACTGATGTCCTCTCCAGTTCAGCTGGTTAATCTGGGAATCCTGTGACAATGTTACAATTGTCTCATGTACACAGACAACCCTCTCCTCCTCCCAACAAACACAAACACATGTGAGAGATGCAACTATATAGCCAAACTGGAGGCTGAACTCTCTCAACACAGGACTAGCAAGACCAGACAGGAGGAGAAGGTAACCACACACACAACAAACCCAGTCTCACATAAACCAACCACAACTGCAAACCAAACACATAGTAACACAAAGACATACTCGGAGGCTCTAAAAAAACTTACCCAAACAACAGAGGCTCCCAAAGCAGACATCCAAGAAAACACCACCTCAAAACTCTGTACAAGCAACACATAGTACACAAAGTCAGTGTGCCAAACAATCACAGCCCTTAAGGTGAAACACCATGCCTGATACACTAGTAATAGGTGACTCTATAGTCAGACACACTGACGTCCCGCTTACCAGGCTAAACAAAGAGAGGGTAACGGTGAGCTGCCTGTCGGGAGCTAGGATCCACCACATAACACAAGTACTCAGGTCACTCCAAAGCAAGTACAAATATGACTCCGCCATTGTCCATGCCGGCGTGAATGACCTGAGACGTACCTCCTTGGACTACATGAAAAGAGACATAGAGGAGCTCTCTGATTATGTAGCCCAGGCTGGTATGACCCTGACCCTGAGCAGCATCTTGCCCTCAACAAGAATGATGCCACAATACAAAGACAAGATGATCAGCTTTAATAATTGGCTCAATTACTGGTGTCATTTTAGGGGGATCCAATGTCTGTCTGCTTGGGATGACATGCTGGACAAGCCACGCTGCTTCGCAAGGAACGGCTTGCCTCTGTCACCACTGGGCTTCCAGATATTGGCTAAGGATCTTGCCACCCCATAGTGCCTTTTTTAGGCAAGGCTCAAAAGACAAACCCACCACCTTAGAAAACAATAAAGGAAAAAAACTAAGGGTAATGCTGCTCAACGCCAGAAGTCTAAATCTCAAGATGCAGGCTCTCGAAGCACTCCTCAGTATGGAGAGCATCAATGTCTGTGCAGTAACTGAAACCTGGTTTAAGGCTCCTGAGAGTACCCCAGCCCTACCAGGTTATACCTCGTATCATGCATTTCGGCCACAAAACCTGGGCCGAACCACAAAAGGAGGGGGAGTGTCCATATTCATTAAAGACACCCACACCTCCAGGTTAGTGGCAATGCACGAAGCATTGGAGACCATCCATGTGCAACTAACCGTAGGCAAAACTGCTATACAACTTGTAGCATGCTTCAGACCACCCTTGCAATCTCAGGAACTCCGTTCAGCCTTCCTGAAGACACTGGAGGATATGAATGTCTCACCAAATACCATCATATTGGGAGACTTCAACTACCCAAACATAGACTGGGTGCATTACTCAAGCCCAAACACCCTAGCCCAAAGGTTCCTGGAATTCATCAACTCAAATGCGATGGAACAACTAGTCACCTCCCCCACAAGGGGAAATAATATACTTGTCCTGATCATCACAAACATGGGGACAAAATGCTCAACACCGGAAGTATACCCCTCACTAGTGAGATCAGACCATAAACTAATAACCCTAGATATTCATATCCCACCTCCACCCCCAGCACAAAAGACCACAGTGAGAAACTTCTCAAAAGCTGACTTTACACTCCTTAGAACTGAAATGTATCCTTCAAGCCCCCTGGGCCAGTGGAAACCACATCCCACACTGCTGAATCCTTCACAAATGCTTTCTACGGGCATCTCCAAGAATACATGAATCATGCAATCCCAAATAAAACCAAGACCCTTTCCACCAAAGGCAGGCATCCTATCTGGTGGACCCCAGCCATAAACAAACTTTATAACAAGAGAGGGAAGCTACTGCAAGACAGAGCAAAATCCCATAAAGGGAAGGCATCTCTGATCAGCACTAGCAAAAAACTACGTTCGCTAATAAAATCATCAAAGGCCAACTTCGAGAGAAAAATCGCTAAGGACACTAAAGATAATCACAAGACCTTCTTCAGTTATATTAGAAACCTGGGCAGAAACCCTCAGATATGCGCAGAGTTAGTTCATAACGGCAAAAAATACACTGAACCCACAGATTTTGCCAACATACTGGCAGACAGGTTCAGTGCAAATTTCTCCCCTCCCTCTCCCCCAAAAGATGAAATAAATATCTCAGCTGAATGCAACCTCCCTGAAATCTCAGATGTCCAGATGAGAGCTGCCCTCAGCAAAGCTAAAAATACAGCATCCATGGGACCTGACGGTGTCCCGGGTTGCGTGCTATGTGAACTCCTAGAGGAGCTAAACCCACACATAAGAACGCTGTTTAATCTTAGCCTTTCTACAAGATACGTCCCTGAACACTGGCATACAGCTACAGTGGTCCCACTCCACAAAGGTGGCACCTCTACAGACTCTGGAAACTACCGCCCCATAAGCTTGACCAGCCTGGTCTGCAAAGCTATGGAAAGGATCATTATGGAACTCATAAACAAAGACAACGGGGACCTACAGACAATTGACCCTACCCAGTTTGGCTTTGTAAAAGGCAGATCCTGTCTTTTAAACCTGGTGGACTTTTTTGAAACAGTCACTAGAGCCATCGATGAAGGCAAAGCAGTTCATACAGCCTAGCTGGATCTGGCAAAAGCCTTCGACACAATACCCCACTCAGGCAACATAGACAAGCTCAACAGCTTAAATGTAAACCCGTTTGTCACAAGATGGGTTGCAAACTGGCTAAAGGACAGAACCCACAAAGTCAGAATAGCTGGAGCTATGTCAGACTCTAAGCTAGTCACAAGTGGAGTCCCACAGGGCTCTGTCTTGGGACCCCTCTTGGCATTTATTTCTCAGATGTGCAGGCAAACATAGGGGTTGTGGCTGACAAAGTTCATGAGCGACTGCAAACTAGGCACCATAGTCGATACACCAGCTGACACATGCATCCTCCAGAAGGGCCTCACAGAAACAGATGACTGGTGCCAGAGTCATGGCCTTAAACTAAATGCCAAAAAATGTATAGTCATCCCCTTTGGAAAAAACAAAGTACCCACAAATTACCACATAGGTGGTAATCCATTAATCAGAAAAAGTAATCAGAGACCTGGGGACCCAAGTTGACAGTGACCTCTCATTTGACACCCACATCGCCAAAGTGGTTAGAAAGACCTTCTACTTTGCCCACCTTATCATGAAGGGATTCACATCCAGATCAAAGGATGTCATTGTACCCTTATATTCCTCCCTTATCAGGCCTATGATTGAGTACAATGCCCCATTTGGTATGTACCTCACCCGGCACCTGCAGCAGCTGGAGAGACCCCAAAAGTACCTTACCAAGAGGATCAAGGGTCTCCAGCATATGTCATATGCTGCCAGACTGAAAAAGCTCCAGCTCAATTCAGTAGCATACCGCCTGCTCAGAGGTGATCTGTGCCTTACGTACAAGGCCATGTCCAATTCAGGATTAATGGACATGCTCCACCTCAAAAAATCCAAATCCATCAGAGCCACGAGAGCTAAAGATCTAAACCTCAGCACAAATATGAATAGGACATGCTGGAGGGACAGATTCATAACCCGCACTCTGAAACAGGATACCTGTCCATGTTAGGCAGAGCCCCTCACTGACTCTCTTCAAGAGAAATCTGGATGAATGGATGGGTGATCGTAGGTTTACCCCGGGGGTCATCTCTGTGTCATTACTAAATAGAGGCACAGTAAACTAAATTTAATTTAAATTGTACACTTTTGTATCATTACAAGGGGTGGCGAAAGCCACATGCACTTTGGCTAGGCTTATAAATGCCCTAGGGCAGATAGCCTAGTACTATACTATGAAACTATGAAACTATGAAACTATAAACTTAGAAAGTAAAAGGTTTTCTGTTACCATTCATTTGCTGAAGGATATGAAGTCGGAAACTCAAATGCCTATGATTATTAAGTCAATTCAGTCCTCACTGATTTGCCACAAAAATCCAGAAAATCACACATTTTATGAGGAGCAGACCAAAAATATCAGGCAAAAATCTGGACAGTCTGTGAAAATCTGGACAGTGGAGAGGTATGGTGGAGATCTGGTGAGAAAAGCTTCTAAGTATTACAAAACATTTTGAGAATAATAATTGTACAATCTTTAAAATAATACACAACTACAGTTTAAATAATTATATCAAATCCAACATAATATGAAAACATTGGTTAAGAATATATACAAGTTACATGACAATACTTTAACAGTTTGAGAAATTTCAGCCGGTTTGTAGAGAAGTTAAAGGTAAGTTAGTATAGTACAGACAGGAATTGCTATATAAAATTAAAGAAAATCAGGCTTACAGTATATTTGGAGAGAAATCCAGGGGAGAGAAATTGACAGAAGTAAGGAAGTGAGGGAAGAAAGAGTAAGGAGATGTAAGGTGTGAACAGGTATTTGTTCAGTTTTAGGGATATAGTTTATCTGGTGTTGAGCAAGAACAGCGCCAGCTTTTCTAGGAAGTCATTCAGAATGGTTTTGAAGTATGGGAGGGAGGGTATTGACCTGACAGATGGAGATAAGGAGTTCCAGACCTTAGAAACATGGTATGAGTAAATACAATGCCCAGCAGATTTGTTTAACCATTGGATTGTAATGACCAGATGGAAACCTAATTGTGTAGAATACTATTTAGTACTGGGCAAGCAGATGGATTCTGGTAAGAAGCTGTGTATATGTTAGTTAATGGGTTAGTTCTAACCAATTTAAGCTTTTTAGTGCTATATACTGGTAGGTTCTGAAAGGGGTATTTGCTACAAGTATAGCAACTTTGTTATATCATTGTTTAAGTTTTGATTTTTGTGATGCCTGAAGGTTAGTAAGGATGGGAGTGCCATAATGAAGAGTGGGGAGGAGATAAGTAGTGGAAAATGCAGCTTTAGTTAAGTTTGTGAGACAGTTTTTGGCTTTATAAAGCATCCCTAGTTTTTGATGATTATTTCTTGTGCAGTATTGTATATGCAGGTCAAATTTAAGATTATCATCTACTATCATCCTTAATAATTTGCTATAAGAAATTACTTTAATGATTGTATTATCAAGGGAGAGGACTTTAAATTTTGTTTTTTTCATGGGAGCGGGATTTGGTGAAAAAAAATAGATAGCTTTTGAACCATAGACAGATGCGCTGAGAGACACCTAATGAGGACATTTGAAGTAGAAGTTTGCTGTGACAAACTGTGTCAAAGGCTTTAGACAAGTCTGGAAATAAGAAGGAGGCTAGTTTGCTGTTATCTCTAGCTTTATTGACAGTATCTATAAAGGTTAGAAGTGCAGTATTAATATTATGGGAATGATGGAAGCTATGTTGTGTGGGGGATAGGCATTCTTCCTGCAGGAGACAGTTTAGCAATTGTTTTGGAATACGTTTTACAAATATTTTAAAGACGTGGAATTGCTATAGGTATAAAGTTAGTAATGTCTGTTGAATTTCCTCTTTTGTGCAGAGGGATAACGTGTGACTTTTTCCATGGAGAGAGAATGTGGGATTCCTGATTTGACCTATTTATAAGGATTGAGACAGTGTAGGCAATACTATAGCTGGTATTTTAAGGTATTCCCTTAGAAGGTCATCAGCTGCAGTACAGCATGGTTTGAGTTTGTTTAAGAGTAGTTTTATATAGGATGTAGGAACAGGTTTGAAGGTGAAAACTGATGTGGTGATACATGGCTGCTGGGCAGGGTTAGGATTAGATGTTGGGGAATTATTGGTTAGAGATGCTATACTATCTATGAAATAAGGATTGAATTCTATTGATGTTTTAAGTGATGAGTTATCGCAAGTGGAGTTAGGGTTGAATTTTTGTTGGGGATGCAACATTTCCTTGATGACAGTCCAGAATTTTTTAGGATTGTGTTTACTATTATCTTAAAGTTACATAACTGAAAAGCATTCTGAAGCTGTCAAGATATCGTGGTGTTTTATATTTTTCCTATGCTTTCCATGCTATTTCTCTACCTTGCATTAGCATTCTACTAATTTTGGATAGCCAAATTGCATTATTTGTTTTCAGTCTTTTTCTTCTAGGAGGTACAAGGCTATTCAGGATATTCAAGTAAAGTTGTATTGAATTAATTTACAACTTCATCTAAGGAGAGGATTTTAAGGAACTTCCAGTTAATAGATGATAGAGTAGTAATTAATATTTCTGGGCTAAGCTTGGAAAAAGTTGTACATTATTTTATATTCATGCAGTTTAAGTGGACGTGTAAGATGTCTGGATGCATAGATTGGGAGAGGATCACTGAAATAGTCAGATATTCTATGAAGACACAAATCCACTGTCAGGAAAAACAGACTTTAATGCAACAAAGCTTTCAGCTAAACAACCTTCCTCGATGCTAAAACAGTACATATCACATTACAATACATTTAAATAAGAGCCAAAAGGTAGCATGTGACTACAGTCAAGAAATCACACTATACCATCAATTAAAACTTTTCTAAAACATCCTTAAAGGTGTACATTACAAATTTTGCTGTTGAATTTGAACCTGGTCTAAACAATGTAGTCAGTATTAAACCTGTGCTTGTTAAAATACAACAGCAACATTTGTAATGTACACCTTTAAGGGTGTTTTAGAAAAGTTTTAATTCCTGATATAGTGTGATTTGTTGGCTATGGTCACGTGTTACCTTTTGGCTCTTATTTAAATGTATTGTAATGTGATATGTACTGTTTTAGCATTGGGGAAGGTTGTTTAACCAAAAGCTTTGCTGCATTAAAGTCTGTTTTTCCTGATGGTGGATTTGTGTCTTTATAGTGACTTTTTGTTCCAGTCTTCAGTGTACCAGCTAGTTGGCTTCAATAGTCAGATATTCTACCAGAGGTGGTGTACTTGCTAGGGTCTGATACTACAATCCAGTCTAACAATGAATTTGAAGTCTTGCTATATTGTGTGGGGCTATTAATTAGCTGTGTGAAACAAAGTAAGTTCACTCTAGGTGTAGGGGAGTTAGAGTGTATGTCCAACCAATTGACATTTACATCACCTAGCAGTATTTTTCTTCTGGATGTGTTATGGATATCCAATGTGGGGTACCTTCTAGTATAGCTGTATTCTCACCAGAGGGATGTAAAGAACAGTAATACATATTTGTTTATAATTGTTTAATTTCAGAAAGGTAATAAGAAGATCTGCTGATTTGAATTTTCGTAGTGGTTGTTATACGTGAGAATGTGGTAGCTGATGGAAAATATTAAAGCAATGCAACCACCTTTCCTCTTTATAAGGTCATTATGGATGATATTATAGCTGGGAGGTATAATTTTGGTGTTGCTTATGCCGAGTGTTAGCCAAGTTTCAGTTACATTGAGAATATCAGGCTTTTCTTGGGCAATCCAGGAATGTAGTTTAACAATTTTATTTCTTATTCTTCTAACATTTATGGCAGCAAAAGTGACATTGCTGGGATTGGGAGCTTACTATTGTAGGGTTAGGGTAGTGTGTGGAAGAAAATTGTTGAGAGGTTTATTGTGATAGGTGGGGCCAGGATTAGGGTGAATGTCTCCTTCTAGAAGGATTTTAGTATATTGAGGAATTAATTTACTCAAATGGATTTTATTAGTTTTTTTAATAACAAGACAAATAATAATACATACTTAAACTTGACAATTAATAAACACAAAATTAAAGAACTTAACTATATACTTATGTACAATGTCCTGAAAGAAGCAATAAAAAAGTGCTTAAAAATTCTCAATAAACAAATAAACAATGCTTATATAACTTTCAGTTATCTCGTCAAGGAGAGGTAGAAATAATTCATAAAGTACCAATAAGATATATGACTTTTCCTCAGAGGTTATTGGTAAAGGGTTTAAGATGAACTCTGAATTCTTTGACTTCAGTTTCTTTCATTGCAGTTTCTTTCAAATGAGATAAGAAGTCTTCAAAAACTGGAGGAGAAGTTGAATTCCATTTCCTTGTGATGCTTTTTCTGGCGATCGCAGGTGTTGTCCATAATAAAAAAGATTATCTTTATTCAAAGAACAACCTTCATTAACATTAAATAAAAGTAATATTTTAGTGAATGAAAAGGAATAAAAAAATAAAGCTTTTAGAAAACCATCTATGTCACCTCACAAATTTTTTTAACTTTGGACAATCATAAAATATATGTAACAAATCAATCCACTTTGCATACTTGTGTACACCTTTAACAAGAAATGTTCTTAGATTTACTAAATTTTACTTTCCTATTAGGAGTAATAAAAGCTCTGTGTTAAAATGTGCAACTGTATATACTCCAGTATTGTCACCAGGAAGTATATTTTATAGACAATAAAATGTTAGATTTGTTTTCTTGAGATAAGTTAGGAAAATAACCCATAGTGATATAATTCCAACATTTTTGTTGTGGTTGCATTTTATAGTTTATTAGTATAAAATTATTAGTTTAGAAATAATGTTCTCTAATTTGGATTTATTGTATATGATATCATATAAATAATTTATTAGATTTGATCTATCTCTGGAAAATGAATTATTAAGCAGTTTGCAAAGATCCTGGGAGTGAGTTAATATACTTTCTAATAGTAACCAGTTATGTGAAGACAAGTTGAATTTATTCATAAGATGTTGAAGGTGAATAACTTTATGTTCTTTGATACACTGTTGCCAACAAATAAAATTCTTATCTTCCTATGAAATTAATGTATTCTTACTTGTCTTATAAAAAAAAAGATTTTGCAATATTAAGGGGTATTAGAAGTTTAAACCAGATTTTAATATCAGCATTCACATTAATACATTTCCTAAAATCATCAAGTATAGTATTTATAGGTTTAAATTTTATTGGGTGAGAATTTTGTATTGTAGGCAATAACAGAGAAGATACCAGAATTTAATGAAACTTTTATTACCTTTGAAGACAGTCTCCAGCTAATAAAAATTATTTTTGATACTTATTTTTGTAGAGTATTTTTTGCTTAATTTTGTTTTGGTTTGAGTTGAAATTTAATTGTGAGAAAGTGTTTTCAAAATATCTTCCTTGAAAGGACTGCAGAACGTTGTCTTACAAATAACTGGAGAATGGATTTTAAATTTGACTTGGATTACAAGTCCACCATTTGAAACAGGTGCCTCATATACTGTGCTTGGGGAAATGATAGCCACTCCTAATATAATATAATATCACTCTGAAATCACCTACATTTAGTAAATTTCACAGGGCTCTCTCAACATTAACATCACCGTATCCCACTGAAGTTCCAAGCTCACCTTTGGGACTAGATCATCTACCGATATTCATGGGGATTCTTACCTTCAGCCAAATAATGAAGTCAGGGTTTTTGCAATAACAATAGGATGTGTTAAATTGCAGTGTATTGGGAGCTTAAGCCCACCTAACAGGCTATGGAGAAGGAGCACAGCATGATCAGTTAGGCTGGTGGGGTGGCAGGAACAGTTAGGTCCCTCATCAAATGTCTGTGTTCCACAGAGACCACTGTCCCATTGATTCTAGTGTACATTGTGTGGGGGTTGGATATAGAACAGTTAGTGGACAAGAGTCTTTTCAGGTGAAATATGAGCTTGGGCATCAGACATCAGTTTAACCTAATTTCTTGATGAGCAGCTTAGTAAATCTCTGCTGTGGTGAAAGCTGCCCATCATGTGTACATTCACATCTCTTTTATTGTACTTATACTAAAGTTTTTACCCAGGTACAGTGAGACAAATGTAATTTTATATATATATATATATATATATATATATATATATATATATATATATATATATATATATATATATATATAGAGAGAGAGAGAGAGAGATACACATAAATACATATGCACACATACACGCACACTTGTATAAACACAGAACATAAAATCTAGATAACATAATTTAGATAATGTAATGAATCCACCAGATTAAAGATAATGTTTCTGCCTGGCTCTGTGGTTCAGACAGATGAAACTCTTACTGCAATCAAGGCGACCACAGTTTGGTTAGGAGCCAGGCATGGGAGGAATGAAAGGGTGTGGCCTTCTTGTTTTAACCAGGAGGGGGTTGGGAAGATGATGCACACTTTGGGGCACACAAGGCCACCTACAGCTCTGACTTCACATGTTCCCAGTAGGACACAATATTTTCCTATAGGCAAACAAAATGTGGTCTGTGTTGTTAAAATAATACTAAGCAACTTGTAAGTTTTTATTGTTTTTTGCAGTCCTTTAAGGTTTCATGAATAAAGATTCACATAGTGAGAAAATGACCTGCATTCTTTGTAAGATGCTGTCTAGAGAACAACACTAATGGTTCAGACAGACCCGGATCTCAATATCTTTTACAAAATAAATAGAATATATTGGAGGAATACCTGTGTATCAAAGAGAACATCACTTCTATGCAACTATCTTCCACTCCACATAAAGCAAAGTACTTATCTTACTCTACTTAAATGTAATCTGGATGAAAATATAAGAAACTACAAATTCACCACAGGTTTTGCACCCATGGCCCTCATGGATAGGGGCAATTGTAAAATATCCCAATATGTCCTTGTTCTGCCTGACTCTGGTTATTTGTATGCAAATTATAAAGGCTAAAAACTACATTGGGAATGTATGGCTAGGCTTCTTAACTCATTTTCCCAATGAAGCTCTGAAAGTTTGCAGTGTGACTTCTAATGGATGAAGCTTAAGCTTCTTGAAAAAATCAAATCATGTCCTCACATTTCAAACAAATGTTCATACCTCTGGAACCACAAGTGTTACTAATGAAGTGTAAATGTTAAAATCTTCAGCACAAACTATTTTTTATAGTTGTAGTATTCTTTACGTTCTAGATCTTAAACTGAATTTTATGTCAAAATAAACACAGCAGCTATTAAGCTTGTAATAGTTTGTAAAAATGTACAATATCTCAGCACCCACTCAATTTACACACATACTATTAGCAAAATGTTGTTCATCCAGAGAGTTTTCATATAAGGCTATGCAGGTCTCTGTGTCAGTTGGTTGTCAAAATATTTAGAGAAATATGACATTTATGACAATATAAATAAACATATGAACAACAGCAATTAATACCTCTTTACCTGCATTAGACAGATGTCAAGTATTAGTGCAGTTGTAATGCCCATTATGTAACCTTTAACATGCATTATTTTAATAATTTGTATGCAGCATGGGTTTGGAATTATTTATGTAAACATGAATAGGCAATATTAGATGTCTATGGGTATCTGAAGGATATAACTAGAAAAATGCCTGGGGGTGTCACTAGTCTTCAATGAATTCAGATCCTCACAGAATAGTAGCCTATTAAGTACCTATGAATCATAGACCCTACCTATAGACACTTTTCAAAATTAGGACACCCTAATTACCATGCAACTTAACTACTGGACAGATACCCTGGAGAAGCCCCCTTCCATATTCTTTTCTGTAGCTTGCAACCTATGAGGAAAGACAGGAAAGCACAAACCACCTCAGGAAGTGAGAATTAGTGATGCTATTACTAATAACAGAAACAACAAAAATAGTAAAATGCAAATGCATAACTTTAAGCAGCTGTAAAGTATTAACGGATAATGAGGGACTATGTAAAATATAACTAACATCTTCCAATAACAGCACAACACAAATGCCCTTTAGTTGTGAATGCAAATTAGGTCTAGAACTCCCAACAGAATCATGACACAGAAAGACATTTATCTCATCTCAAATGACAGGTGCCATTCTCCACCAGAAACAATCAACAGAATATTTAAAAATTCACAAGAAATCTATTTTGAAAGGTTTACATATACCCAATTAGTCTGCTTATTAATCACCTCTTCTACAGAGTTACAACCATCCTTGCAACTATCCATTTTCTAAACTGTTTGTTCTGGTGAGGGCCATGGTGATAACATGCTGAGCAGGGTAGGCTAGACGTCATCATCCCTATAAATAATCTCCATATCATTTTGTGAGAGCACCAAGATTTACTAGGCAAGCTAAAAGATATAATTCCTCTAGCATGTCCTTGGCTTACCTGGAAGGCTCTTCCCAGTGGGTTGTGCTTGGTATACCTCCTATGGAAGATCCAGGAGGAATCCTTACTTGGTGTTCAAACCAACTCATAACTGACTCCTCTTAACCCAGTAGTAAAATAGTTCCACTTCAAGATCTTACTAAATTGCTGAACTCCTTACTCTGTCACATATTGCAAGTCCAGTTACCCTGCAAAGGACCTTTATTTCTTTCACTTGTGTCTACAACATCATTCTTTTGTTTATTACCCAAAGTCTGGCCATAGGTGAGGATAGGGTCAAAGACAAACCAATAAACTGAGGGCATTGTTTTATGACTTAGTTATTGTTCCACCATCACAATCAGATACAATACCCTAAGTATTGTCACTGTTTTACTTTTGTACTGGTCAATATGCTGATTTATTGTACCCTCAGTCATGACCACAACCACAAGATAATTAAACTCCACCACTTGAAGTAGCTGCTCCCGCTGACTAAGTGGAGAGCTGTTAACTGTTTTCGGGGGAAGAACCATGACTGAAATCTGAAAATTTGGTGGTGATGCTTTTTACCCTAAGCACTTAATCAGCAGCAATGTGGTCCAGTTTACACCGAGGATCAGTCACTTATGGATAGGAGGACATTGTCATCATATGCAGCCAACAAAGATGTAGACCTCACATCCCTAAATTGGATAGTCTTCAGACCTCAGCTGTCCCCTGCTATTCTATGTATGAATATTACAAACAGGGAGAGAGTTCTGTGCTCACCTTGAATATAGTTGATTTAACACTGAGAATGCAGACACAACTACTACACTTGAAATACAATAACCAAATGGAATGTAGAAATGTCAATGGGATTCCCATTGTTATGGCACATTTCACAAGATATTTCCATTCTAGGCTTTACCAGGTTCACAATATATATATAGTAATTTCTGGCAAACTTCCAGGGTATAGTCACATGCCTTCTTCAGATGTACTCGATATTTGCAAACATTTCAAGAAAACTCCCACAGTCCCTCCTGTATCTGAGGAAGGACAACATGTTTACTGACATTTTCAAGGGCTGGATGACACCTATGTTGTAAATCCTCCTGAACCAGGTATTTTTCTGTTAGACAGACTGATCTCCATAACACTGGAAGTTTGAGTAGCATAATCTCCCTATAATTGGATCACACCTTCTTGTCTCCCTATTTCCAAATTGAGACCACAATCACAGTTTGTCAGTCAAGCTATAATATCTTCATCCTCCACACAGCATTGAAAAGCATAGTAACCATGATCATACCTCTCAACCTCTTAGAACAAAAAATTTGAACAAAGTCATAAATAAAAGTGGGACAAAAGCCCTAAAATAGGGACAATTTTTAAATATTGCTCTTAGAAACTTAGAAAGTTGATAAAGTAACAGGTTTTGTATTAGCATGGATTTTCTGAAGGATATGAAGCCTGAAACTGCAATGTCTGTCATTATTTTCTAGATTCAGTCTTTAATGATTTACCACTAATTTGCCAGAAAACCACAATTTTATGAAAAGCAGACCAAAAATATGAAGCCAAAATCTGGACATTCTGTGAAAATCTATACAGTTGAGAGGTATGACCATATTACCCCGATAATATCCAATGTATTTAACATTTTCAGCCAGATCATACCTATCTCTGCTGCCTTGGCACAGCAGAACTTTTAATGACACTGAAATGACTTCATAAACAGAAATGGTTCCAGTCCCAGATGATACTTTTGGTAGTATCTCTTCCTCAGAGGTGAATATCTCAGCCACTCCTATGGCATAGAGGAATAAAATCCTGATTACAACCCAGGTAACCCAAGCTCAACTAGCGGCTCAGACATTTGACGGAGTTGACAGAGAAGATGAGACATTCCTAACCTGGGGGGGGGGTAGGCACTTGCTGACGTCTTTCCATTTGAGTGCTAAAGGAGGCTGGTGCTCAGGAAAATTGGACATCAGGCTGAGGGATGAGATAGATGGTCAGTGCAGGCCCCTTAGGGCCCAGGGAGTGGAGCATGGTATAATTTCCTAAGTCCAGCCAATCATAGCTTGTGCTAGGAATGTAGGAGCTGGACATAGGCCAGCCAAAATTCCTAGACCGCAAGGATGATGGTAGAAATCATGACACTCAACCAACACCTCCATTGAGTGCAAGTATAAACCCATAAGTTAAGCTCACAGATGGGAGGTGTATATGCTTATTGGGTGGAGAGGAGCAACTTGAAGGAAAGATTAGGGTTTGGATTAAAAAAAAAAAAAAAAAGTGAGTAGCTCATCTGGATTCAGGAGTTTCACAAAGAGTTTTTTCCACCATCGGACAATGTCCAAAGTTATCATTAAACTATCCTTACAGAAAATACCCCAGGGAACATCTTACTACCCCCTTCAGAGTTTCCAGATGGTCTTGACAGAATTTCTTTGAGGGTCATCTGATAGTCATCTGGTGCCTAGCCAAATTCCTCTCACATCTAGCCATTTGCTTTGGTGACTGCCACAAATGCCGCATTCCTCTCTTGTTGGAAGTATCAATCAAACCTGAAAATTCCACTGCAGGCATTGTCCTGAAGGCATCTTTTTTTTTTTTTTTTTTTTTTTTTACGTTAATGGTACCCTTATTTCTTGTACCCATCAGGAGGTCCAAGGGTCACCATGATGCAAGTATTAATTAACTTTCATCCACAGATTCTTTTAACACCTCAACTGTGGTCTTGCACAGAGTATATTCAGAGTTTACACCACAACTTCTTCGGTTACATGGAACAGCTCTTCCATAGGTGTCAGTTATAATTATTCTGCAAAAAAAAACCCATCAGTTAGACATTCCCAGGACACCTTGATGACATATTTGGGTTTTTTGTGTCTGCCCGGCTTCTACATTAGCAATATGATTTGTCTAACAAAAAAGCATACCTCTCAACCTCTTCATTCGAGAAATACAGACAAAGCCTAAAATAATGGGTGGGGGGACATAGGCCCAAAAATGGGGGCATATTTTAAATATTGCCATTATTAACTTAGAAAGCTGCTAGTATAACATGGTTTGCATTATCATGCATTTTCTGAAGGATATGAAGTCTGAAACACAAATGTATCTCAGTATTTAGAGACTTCAGCCTCCAGTAATTTGCCAGTAGAACACAAATTTTATGGGAAACAGAACAAATATATAAGGCAAGAATCTGGAAATTCTGTGAAAATCTTGACAGTTCAGAGGTATGCACATAAGTAATTATCTATTGATAGATAACATCTCTACTGATGCAGGTGTTTAGAATATAGGTTCATAGGTTCATACTAGGCTAACTGCCCTAGGGCATTTATAAGCCTAGCCAGAGTGTGTTTGGCTTTCACCATCCATTTTAAATTAATTTTGCTATGCCCTTTTTCGAGGTTAGTATACTGTGCCTCTGTCTAACAGTGACACAGAAGTGATACCCGGGGTAAACCTACGATCTCCCATCCACTCATCAAGACTCCTCTCGAAGAGAGTCAATGAGGGACTCTGTCTAACCTGGACTGGGATTTTATTCCAAAGTGAAGGGAGCCTCTGGGTTATGAATCTGTCCCTCCAGCATGTCCTATTTATTTCAGTGCTGAGGTTCAAGTCTCTCGAGCGCGTAGCTCGATGGGATTTGGATTTTCTGAGGTGCAGCATGTCCATTAATTCTGGGTTGGACATGGCTTTATACGTCAGGCACAGATCGCCTCTGAGCAGGTGGTATGCCACTGAGTAGAGCTGGAGTTTCTTTAACCGGGCAGCATATGGCATCTGTTTGAGCCCTTTGATCCTTTTGGTGAGGTACTTTTGGGGTCTTTCCAGTTGCTGCAGGTGTCTGGTAAGGTACATCCCAAAAGGGGCATTGTACTCAATTATGGGCCTGATGAGGGATGAGTAAAGAGGCACAATGACCTCCCCTGATCTAGATGTGAATCCCTTCATGATTAGGTGGGCTATATAAAATGTTTTTCTAACCACTTTGGCCACGTGGTTGTCAAATGAGAGATTGCTATCAACTTGGGTCCCCAGGTCCCTAATTACTTCTTCTGTATGCAATGGATTACCACCTATGTGGTAATTTGTGGGCACTTTGTTTTTGCCAAAGGGGATGACTATACACTTTTTGGTGTTTAGCTTGAGGCCATGGCTCTGGCACCAGTTGTCTGTTTCTATGAGGCCCTTTTGGAAGATGCTTGTGTCGGCTGGAGAGTCGATTATGGCGCCCAGTTTGCAGTCATCTATGAACTTGGTCAGCCGCAGTCCTTCTGTGTTGGCCTGTACCTCCGAGAAATATATACCGAACAAGAGAGGTCCCAGGACTGAGCCTTGTGGGACGCCACTTGTAACTGGTTTGGAGTCTGACATGGCTCCAACAATTCTAACCATGTGGGTTCTGTCCTTGAGCCAGTTTGCAACCCATCTAGTGACATAGGGGTTTATATTTAAGCTGGTGAGCTTATCTATAATGCCCGAGTGGGGTATTGTATCGAAGGCTTTTGCGAGGTCCAGGTAGGCTGTGTGGACCATCTTCCCCTCATCAATGGCCTTGGTGACTGTTTCAAAGAAATCGACCAGGTTTAAGAGGCAGGATCTGCCCTTAACAAAGCCGAACTGGGTAGGATCCAGTGTCTGTAGGTCCCCAATATCTTTATTTATGAGGTCCATGATGATCCTTTCCATAGCTTTGCAGACCAAGCTAGTCAGGCTTATGGAGCAATAGTTTCCAGGATCCGTTGATGCACCACCTTTGTGGAGAGGGACCACTGTTGCTGTACGCCACTCTTTGGGTACATATCCTGTAGTAAGGCTGAGATTGAACAGTAGTTTTATGTTTGGGCTTAGCTCTTCTTGGAGTTCATGTAGGACGCCGCCTGGGACACCGTCTGGTCCCACTGATGCTGTGTTTTTTGCTTTGGAGACAGTGGCTCTTACCTGAGCATCTGAGATGTCAGGGGGGCAGCACTCTGCTGGGATAGATATTTGCCCTTTTGGTGGGGGGGGGAGTTTGCGCTGAACTTGTCAGCTAGGATGTTGGCAATGTCTGTGGGTTCGGTGTAATTTTTGTCATTTTGGACTAATTCTGAGCATATCTGGGAATTCCCACCCAGGTTCCTAACATAACTAAAGAAAGCCTTGTGATTATCCTTAGTGTCCTGTGCAATTTTTCTCTCGAAGCTGGACTTAGACGATTTTATGAGTGCCCATAGTTTTTTGCTAATACTGATCAGAGATGCCTTCCCTTTTTGGGATTTTGCTCTATCATGTAGTAGCTTTCTCCTTCTATTGTATAGTTTTTTTATGGCTGGGGTCCACCAGACAGGACATCTGCCTTTGGAGGACTGGGTCTTGGTTTTATTTGGGATTGCATGATCCATGCATTCCTGAAGGTGTTCATAGAATGCATTTATAAAGGATTCTGCGGTCTGGGCCGTATTTTCCACAGGCCCGGGGGCTTTGAAGGATTCCACCTCGGCCTTGAGGAGTGTGAAATTTGCTTTAGATAAGTTTTTCACTGTGGTTTTCTGGGCAGGGGGTGGGGTCGGGATGTGAATATCCAGTGAGATTAGTTTATGGTCTGATCTTACCAGTGAGGGATACACTTCTGGTCTGGAGCATAGAGTCCCCATGTTGGTGATGATCAGGTCCAGTATGTTTTTCCATCTTGTGGGAGTGGTTGTTCCATATCATTTGAGTTTATAAATTCTAGGAACCTTTGGGCTAGGGTGTTGGAGCTAGAGTAATGCACCCAGTCTATGTTTGGGTAGTTGAAGTCGTCCAATATAATGGTGTTTGGAGAGACCTTCATATTTTCCAGTGTTCTCAGGAAGGCAGAGTGGGGTTCCTGGGTTTGGGAGGGTGGTCTGTAGCAGGCTATAAACTGGAAGGCAGTTTTACCCACTGCTAGTTGCACATGGATAGTCTCTGATGCTTCGTGCTGTATCTTTGACGAATATTGATACTCCCCCTCCTTTTGTGGTTCAGTCCAAGTTTTGGGGCCAAAAAGCATGGTATGAGGTATAACCTGGTAGTGCTGGGGTGCTCTCAGGAGCCTTGAACCAGGTTTCTGTTACTGCACAGATATCTCTGTTCTCCATGCTAAGGAGAGTTTCGAATGCGTGCATCTTGAGGTTTAGACTTCTGGCATTGAGTAGCATTGCTCTTAATTTCTTATCCCTTTTGATACCTATGGAGGTGAGTTTGTCTTTTGAGCCTTGCCTAAAAAAGACACTATGGGGGTAGCAAGATCCTTTGCCAATATCCGAAAGCCCAGGGGTGACAGGTGCAAGCCGTCCCTAGCGAAGCATTGTGGCTTGTCAAGCATGTCATCCCAGGCTGACAGGTATTAGATCCCCTTTGAATGACACCAATACTTAAGCCAATTTTTGAAATTGATCATCTTGTCTTCATATTGTGGCATCATTCTTGGTGAGGGTAAGATGCTACTCAAGTCCAGGGTCATACCGGCCTGGGCTACATGCTCAGAGAGCTCCTCTATGTCTCTTTTCATGTAGTCCAGGGAAGTAGGTCTCAGGTCATTCACACCAGCATGGACAATGACTGAGTCATATTTGTACTTGCCTTGGAGTGACCTGAGTGCTTGTGTTATGTGGTGGATCCTAGCGCCCGACAGGCAGCTCACTGTGACCTTCTCCTTGTTCAGCCTGGTGAGTGGGATGTCAGTGTGCCTGACGATAGAGTCACCTATTACAAGTGTATCAGGTGTGTTGTTTAGCCTTAAGGGCTGTGACTGTTCGGCACACTGGCTTTGTGAGCTATGTGTTGCATGTGTTTTATTTTGGGGTAGCGGTTGCTTGGGTGTCTGCTTTAGAGGTCTCTACTGCTTAGGTAGATTTTTATTTAGAGCCTCCGAGTATGTTTTTGTGTTTTTATGTGTTTGGTTTGCTGTCGTTGTAGGTCTATGTGAGACTGGAATTGTAGCGAGTGTGGTTTCCTTCTCCTCCTGACTGGTTACGCCAGTACTGAGTTGAGAGAGCTTAGCCTCCAGTTTGGCTATATGATTGCATCTCTCACATGTGTTGGAATTTGTTGGGAGGAGGAGAAGGTTATCTGTGTACATGAGGCAGTTGTAACATTGCCTCAAGATTCCCAGATTCACCAGCTGGACCGGAGAGGAGATTGACAACTGACCTTTGGACATGCTAGAATAGTATTGGGAATTCCTTTATAATTGAAAAAAAGGGCCAATGGGTAACAAGGTACTCAAGGGGAGTTTGTGAGGGTGTAGTGCTTTTAATTTTTTAGTGCTGACTTATATAATTGCTTTAGTGAGCAAGTGCCAGGTAACTTAAATGCAATGTGTTACAGGTAACTTAAATGCAAAAATGGCAAACAGTAACTTTCTTTCAAGTGAAACAAGGAAATAAGTACAGTAAGCAATGCAGATATCACTAGGGATCCACAGAAGCACTGAAATGCCGCGTTTTAGGTGGAATTAGCATTTCAGGGAAATAACAAGCAAACAAACAACAAGCATACAAACAAAGCTAGATTCAGCAGGCCTGGATCTAGTCTATGCTACAGCAAACAAGGTGTACCAGTTTCAGTAAGAAACAGTTCAAATATGCAGGCACTATAAGCCTTTAACCAGAAATTCCCAGCTCAGAAGGGCAGTGTCCAGCCTCTCCTCCCACAAGAGTGCAGACCACGATCCTTCTTAATGTAAAATAACTGGCCTGAAGCCCAAGTGCTTAAACCAGAACTAATACACTTTTAGAATAACAGACACTGAGCCCTCAATCAGCAGTTCCCAACCTAGAAGGATGTAAGCTACCTGTCCTGCCACCACAGTGCAGGCCACAAACCTTCCTAATGTAAAACAACTGGTCTGAAGCCCAAGTGCTTAATCCAAAAGACTTAGAATGATAGCTACACTTTAATCAAGTTACTACCAAGCAGTAATAAATACAATTGAATACTTTAAAGAATGCCTGGATTAGTGCTCAAGTTATACAGATAAAGCTAGATTCAGCAGGCCTGAATCTAGTTTATGCTACAGCAAACAAGGTGTACCAATTTCAGTAAGAAGCAGTTCAAATATGCAGGCACTATAAGCATTTAACCAGAAATTCCCAGCTCAGAAGGGCAGAGTCCAGCCTCTCCTCCCACAAGAGTGCAGACCACGAACCCTCTTAATATAAAATAACTGGCCTGAAGAAGCCCAAGTGCTTAAACCAGAATTAATACACTTTTAGAATAACAGACACTGAGCCCTCAATCAGCAGTTCCCAACTTAGAAGGATGTAAGCTACCTGTTCTGCCACTACAGTGCAGACCACAAACCTTCTTAATGTAAAACAACTGGTCTGAAGCCCAAGTGCGTAAACTAAAAGGCTTAGAATGAGTTACACCAAGCAGTAATAAATGCAATTGAGTACTTTTAAGATGACACAAAAGCAAAATAAAGTAGGAAGAAACACAAATACAGTAAAAGCAGATAATTTTTTTTTTTCACAACTGAACTTCTTAGGTAACAGAACGTTGAAACCTGAGACAGCTTTTAAGAAAGAAATCTCAAAAGAACCAATGAGGTGCTTAGTCTAAGCTGTAGTCCAGGTGACCTCAGTCAGCCAATGACCTCAAACAATTCTCTCTCACTGAAATGCCTGATGGCTTTGGCTAAACCAAGATGTCCCTGAATATGTGCTCAGACACACAGCCTCCACAAACACTAGGCCCAAATACAAGCCTGAATATGGAAATGCTACATATATCCCCACTACTTAGAACAAACTGCAGAAATGTTTCTCACATCTGAAAAGTAGCAGTGAGCCTTTAAATTAAAGTTTTAAAGAGCTAAAGGAGCCTCTAGAAAAAAGAGTTTAACTGCAACAAGTTATCAGAAACAAACAAACCAGAATTAGTTATGAATGTTATAGCGAAGCCACCAGGTTCCTAGACACAATTCTCCCAGCTGAATAATACTGAAGACTAGCTTGAGTTTAGTGAGTAATTTAAAAGGAATGTGAGTGGGTAGATAAACAGATAGTAGCCCAAATGTGCAGCCCTGCCCCTGCACCCCTCCACAGAATGACATCTCTCTACAAACAGCAGCTCACTCTCCATTCAGTTATCAGGGCCATAAGCCCCTTTACCTTCCTTTTTTGAGAAGTCATCCCAAGGATGATTTTACACTATCAGACAAGGCACTGTTCCTATCTGGAAATTCATGCCCTTTTTGAATGTTTCCTGTCTTCATGTGGAATAATTATGATCTTCCTTGTTCTTAACTCTATCAAACAGAGCCTGATTTCCACATCAGAACAAGAGATGCTAAGAGTAAATCAGATATTTTCCTATTTTCTCTAATGGAATATAATCTCTATTCACATTTTTTTTTTTATTTTTATAGCTAAATTATACCTGTGCTGCAAGTAGATAGCTATTTCTCTACAGGTATTCATTTTTTATTTTCCAATATTCTCCATATGAATGTGTGTGAGCTGGAGCCTATCTCTGCAGTGAGCCTAAAGTTGTAAACAAGATGGCAGTTCATCAGATGACTCTGACACACACACACACACACACACACACACACACACACACACACACACACACACACACACACACACACACACACACACACACACACACACTCTCTCTGCTAGATCATCTTTAAGCAATGCTTTGGAATGCAGAAGGAAACCAAGTCGCACATTGTGAAGTCACACAGACACAGTGAAGGTGGGCAGACTCTGCATAGAATTTACCCCAGCTAGGAAGGAAACCAGAGAAACAAGCTGCAGTATACCCGCAAAGAACCCAGAAGGAGTCCATGTATACCATTCAGGGACACTTCTTTAGATAAAATGCAGTTATGTTTTATACTGAAACTGCATCTTATTTTTACCAATTGTTTAAGCAACTACAATTCAGTATACCACAACACTTGAACACCCTCACCATTCAGTCTTAGACACATTATTTGGAATTTCATTTCAGGAATTACTCTCATTTCAGAGTCCATATTGTAATTTAGGATGAAATTCACTAGTGCAAAAATAGCAGAAACCCTCCATATCAAAAGTTCAGATCCTGGGCTCTCTTACAGACCCATTGCAAAAAGTATAATAGTAACAGATGCTCTGTTACTTCAAATACTTCTACTCACCATTTTGGCAAACAGTCTTTTATGAAGTATTATCACTTTCTACTCCAGGCGAGCTTTCACAATCACTGTTTACTGTTTTTTCTGCTCCTCCCTGATCTTGCCTTAGGAAACCTGCATTACTCTTTGATAGGTGTACTACCCTAGTCAAATTCCAACCTTTTGGGTTGACATCTACCCTGACCCTCAGTGGATCATTCTGTCTTCAGTACATGATACCAGTGTCTGCTCATTAAAGTCTATGCAAAAATGGGCCTTTTTACTCAGTTATCATTCCATAAATCCACCTGGAACTTGTTTCTGTCATATCTGAGAGGTACACAAAATTTGATATAGTGAAACACCTACATGTGGCATTTCTTTAAATTTCTGTAAGTATTGCTTTCTTTGAATAAAACACTTACGTTTAGTTTCATTAAGTCAAGCCTGGTTAGAATGTGTCTATCTAGAAACAACTCTGTATGTGGATGATCTATTAAAATTAGATGCAGTTTTGCTGTTAATATTTCAATACTTCAATAGTATTTTAAGTGTAGACTTAGCCATTCCACTACATTCTGCACCAGTATCCAATTTAAATATAACTACTTTTCCAGTAATCCATATATTTATACTGTGAATTCCTTTTGACTATCACTCACAGTTTTGTTGTTACTTGAACTGGCACTTTTACAATTTATGAATGCATTTCAGGTCTTAACTGCTTGTTTGATTCTAAATCATTAGTATTTTTTTGCTGTGCCATTTTCCATTTTAAATATATTCTAACAAATGATTATTGTCTCCATTGGTGGTGGTGGTGCTGCGGTAGCATTGTCACTTCACAGTAAGACGCTGTCCGGTTCGATTCTCAGCTAGACCGTCTTCTGCGTGGAGACATGCGTGAATGGGCGTACCTTCATTGAAGGTTGTGCGTCAGGGCTGGTAACTCGGCACGTAAAAATCAACTACCAATCATTAGCGGACCGAAGTTCCGCTGTGGCGACCCCTAACCGGGAAAAGGCAAAAGACTCAACAACATAATGTACAGACTTGATTTTTAGCTATGTACTCTGCTGTTTCAGCGGAGTACAAAGGTAAAGTTGATAACCACAGCATTTGCACAGTGTGTTTTCTGCTTGCGTATTCTGTGTCAGGTGACATCATGTTTGCCATGCAGTTGATTGCACTTTTTACTTTTATTTATTTATTTATTTTCAGTTTTCAGACTTCACAGTTTACATATTTCAATCTCTTTTGTAATTCTTTTGTGCTGCAAATTAAACAATTTGTTAACACAGCATATATCTATGGCATTTTCCTTAGTTACCTTTACTTCTCATAACCATCTGCTCCTTAAGTAATAATTTTTGATGTCACAGACAGTTATATCCCTTATTATTCAGTCATATTGCTCACCAGACTCACAGTCTTGTGCTCGGTGTTTGACAGAATACTAATTCTTTCAAGGGCACAGTACATACTGTAAATACACAGTGTAAATACATTTCCTGAAATGACGGTGTTTTTGCAGATGTGCAATATACATTCTGATGGCTATGATGATCAAGAACATAATGGTTGTGATAACTGTGATACACAGTGACTATTACCATACTCTTCACTGTTTTACTTTATTGTTATCTTGCTTTGTTATGCAAGCTACTATGCAATATTACTAGAATTTTGTACTCCTCTAGTGAACCTGTTCTTGGCTTAAAAGGGTCAGTAGAACAGCCCACCCTTCAGGTAAACAAATAGAAAGGAAAACAAAAACAGAGAGATAGATGGATAGACATCTATCTATCTATCTGGCTAGGTAGGTAGCAAAATATAAAATATGTTTAATTCAGTGTCATCATTAAGAGGTCCCTGGACCCCTTTAGTCAGATTCTTCTGTGGTTTGCATAATGTCTGGAATCTACTTTTTAACACTGCAAGATTGCCATTTTACCTTCTCTTTAAAACTAAAAGTATTAAATAGCTTAAGGATTACTTCACCTGTGATATGAGAAAAACATATCACATTGATTTCATTTTAATTTGTCCACAAGGCCATTTGGAATATGACACAGTTTAAAATGTTGAATTCAAGACTTTCAGTTTTCTGAACACTTCTCTTGCAATTTCAGTTAGAATGGTGGTTATAAGGTCATCATCTCGAGGCAAAAAGTGAAGAAATTTGTGAAAAAAATACTTTTGAGGTACAGTGGAATGCAAGTTGAATGAATCTGTATATGTGAGTGAACTTCATAATGATTGCATTTGAAACAAACCATTTAAGATTTTTTTTTTTAAATTAGAAAAAAAGAGTGAGATGGGGGGGGGTAGGGATAAGGATATGGCAGAGTTAAGTTCACTGTTTACTTGTTCAAGTCTTGTTCAGACTTACCATTAAGGCAAGACCAAAAAAAGAACATCAGCTGAAGAAAAGTAAGATCAGAAACAAGGTCAAAACTGAAATTTTAGTTTATGAAGCCCTCTTACTTTTCACACCATGTCAGTTCTGCAAGAGAAGCATCTGATTAACAGTTCAAGACAGCACTGCAGAGGCATAAAATATACAAACACGTAAGAGATACTCCTACCATAATCTTTTACTATAAACGGAAGACCTGACTCTGGTCACATGACATATCTGAAGACTAGTACCGTTCTTAAACATAAAGCACTCACATACTTAATATGTGACAACTGGTCACAATGAAACCATCTTTACATAAACCATTTTAGAAAACTATTCTGAAAAATGATGGTCATCTTTTTTCAGTGAGACAATATATTGGTAATCGGTATAATTTTTAAATGTTTTTTTTTTTTTAATTCTTTATCTAACATTCTGTAGCTGAATCTGTGTCCTTCATCTGTATACAAAAACAAGGGACAATAAATACATTTACATTTATAGCCGTGGAGTGAACCCTCAGACTGGGCTTATGTTATATTCATTGCCTTGAGTGAAAAAACCCAAGAGGACATAGTAGTAACAGAGGATCAGAATGAAGATTATTATATTCATTGTTTTTATAAAATACGATTATAAAAAAGAGACTAGTGATGCATTACTGTTTTAAATACATTTATTTTATACTTGCAAAACTGTACTCAGTCTTCTGGTGTAGTATGTTAGTATTCATGAAGTTTATCCTATGTGTGGTGATGTCCTATATTTAAAAAATGCTTTAAATATTCATGAAAGGCAAGGATTTCCTTCAAGTTATACGGAGACCTTTTTTTCACCTTTAGTACCATTAGTACTTGTGCAATGCTTGTTTGACAGCAAAAAACTTTGTGTTTGTATGTGATGCAAACTATTTGAAATGTAACATTCTGTTTTGCCATTGTCATTTGCATTATTATCTTAGTATTAGCAAACACTGTGGTAAACTGATGCAAAAAGGGAATTGCAGTATGTGCATTCCATTTATAATATGTGATCAGATATTATATATAAATAAAAAACTGATTACTGGCACTTGAAGAGTGAATATAGCTCAGAGCAATATTTCTGTAACTCTGTATCTTGCTGTTTTAAGAAAATTCATTTGTGTGTGATGTATGGCAAATGTAGGTTTAACTGCATCACCTTCTAACTCTACACAATATATACTATTTATAACTGCATCACATCACTTCTGTGCTCCAAGCAACACACTTTATCTCATCTATAATGGACAGTATTAGCACTCTACAAATACATCTGCCATTTAATAAACAATATGAAATACTTCCTTTGTTTCTTACATTAGGGTAGGCTGAGTACAGCATTTACTTTGAAAATATGTCAAAGTATATGATGACCATCACAGATAGTGTTATGGTGCTATGACCAGACTAGTTTTAAGCCGTTGGAAAAATAAGAACCTGTGACAGTAGGTAAGCCTGTATGGTTTGTTGAATATTGAAAGACTTCATTCAATGCAAACGACTGTATTGAACAACAATTAAAAGCAGTTAGTAAGCAATGAGTCTACAATATACTTGAACATATTTGTAGTACACATTTTAGTACATGGTGTAATTCTAAAGCTGAAAACAAATGAATGAAAACAGCTAGACAAGGACACTGGAGTTTTATTCTTCTGCTGGTGACTCAGGGAAGCTATCTATGCGCTCTCTCTCTCTATCTGATTTTTTTTTTGCATTTTTTTATTTGTTGAAGCTACCAGATATAATAAATGCCGTAAGACATTTGATGCACTCCATGCTTTATGCGCTATTCAACTGTATTTGAATGAAGCCTTGAATATGTCCCAGTTCTCTTTATAGTACTTCTTATTTCCAGGGGCTAATAACTACCTGTCCTTGCACTAATGCCCTCTGCTGGTAGATACATGCATCTATTCAAACATTAGTGGGTGTTCTGAATAGCAACTAAGGAAAGCTGTTCATGCACATTCAAACATATTTCTTCACTGTGCCTACATCCTGTAAATTATTCTTTTCAGCTAATACTGCAGCCCACTATCAAAGGACTGCATTACTATCTGCAGTCTTTAATGAATTTATGTACATATACATATATATATATATATATATATATATATATATATATATAATTAAATAGAAGAAAAGTAGTGTTACTGTGTACTGTGTTGCTAGGGCAAAATATAACTGGGTTAGATGTGCATTCTGTAAAGAGAAAATAAAAGTTAAAACTAATATTTTGACTTGTAGACTTCTTCAGAGAGAAGCTGAAATGTAAAATAAAACTGACTATAAAAGTAGATGTGAATAGTAGGATTTCTGCTAGAAAAGATTCATAAAACAAATGGACTAAAGACAGAATATAACATCAGTCCAATATTTTTCAGTAGTCAGATATGCTATGGGAATGTAGCTGCAGTCTCACTCCATGGCTATTAGAGGGAACACAGTCATAAAACCGATTGCGTCCCTCAGTCTTCTTTGTTTTTGGAACCCAGGTAGTATATACAGATGCAGTATACCAACAAACATCTTTGGAAGGCTAAGGGAGATGCAGAAATCTTAATCCTCCTAACTAAGCAACAGTAAGGTATAGTAGCATTATAAATGTTACTTTCATAGTAAAGTACATATATTAACAACTATATTTTAAGGAGGACAATCTTAAAGTATACCCATACACTGTGGAAAAAATAAGGTTTATAATACAAAAAAATCACATCACGCAGCAGCCTGTAAATATTGGAACACTAACTAAACAGAACAGAGGGTACAAGAGGTATAAAATCAGGATAATGGAGGGGGAGCTTGTCATACAACAATAATCTTACTATCCATAATCAGAATCAATACTGAAGACAATTATTAATATGAGTGGGAAAGTACCTGCAGTATATCCTCACTTCCCAGAAATGGGACAAAGGCTTATGGCATTCCCTCCAGAACTGTACATTAAATCCTGAACTATGCTCATAAAATGCATGAATCAATCTTTCACAAATACTCTGGAGAGATACATTTTTGAAGAACGCAGTGGTAGTTTTTGCTAAATTATTAAGATGAGCTCCTACATGGTTGTGCTACATTTTTTGTAAGAAAAGACACTGTACTTAGCAGTCATTTGTAAAAAGTTTGTTTGTTATACTTGTCAGCCCTGCTTTTGTTTACTATGCAACACAAACAGATCACAGTATGTGAGTGGCTTCCTTCCCTCCCTACAGTACCCAGATTATATGTGTGTATCCATAGTATGTAAAATACTTTCCAATGTATTCACTTGTCTAGAGAACAGAACAGAAAAGTGCATAGACTGGTTCAATGGAGTCATATACAACATTTTAGGTATGAAGAGAGACTTTTTCATAAAGGTACACCATCCTTGATAAAGACTGCATGTGACTCTTTGCATATTAGGAGTGCTGGCTTTGCAACTATGGAGCCCAGTTTGGATTGTAGTGGGGGCCACCCTTCCCATCCAGTCCATTACACAGCCCTACCTCCTCCCCCATGGCCTACAACACTTATTATTTTCGATTAAGTATCAAGAATACATATTATACTTTTAAAAGCAAAACAATTCTGGGAATTCAATAAACTCTGTGTAGGCTTAGTGCAAAGCCTAAAGGGAATTTATGTGTTTGTGTGATGAGCAGCAGTGCTAATTGCATATGCGTGCAGCGCATCATGCTTACATGAATACACATGCAGTTTCATGTCCAGCAACAGTAAACAGAAGCAAACACAATCATGGACAATATCAGGATACTACCACCATTAACCCATGTTAGTGACATAACATATGTGATTGCGAGTGACTATGATCTGCAAGAACACATTTATACAACTGTCATGTTTTATCAGCAATCTATGAGAGGAATCAAGCACACCTTCCACAAAAATTAACATCTTTTGGAAGTGTTTGGAGGGACACTGTTACATTTGTATTTGAAACTATGAGCAATACTTGCTATTTGTCAGGTGTGCATGCCTTATATATGCCACAATTCACACTGTCATGGATGTAACCTATGCCATCAGTGTTGTCAATCAGCTATGTATTAAATGTGTGCCTCGCAAAAACATGTATCGCAAATGCATCTTGTATAACACGTAGAAGAGAGTTGTGCCCCATCAACCCCTAATGGTTGTGCACCAAAAATAATACTTGGGTATGGCCGATAAGATGTGTGAGAGCTCAATGTGGCAAATGTGGCACACTTGAGTAAGTCAACCCTGGAAGATGTGTTGTGAGGTATATGAAAAAGGTTGCATTGTACTCCATTACTGGTATGATGAGGGCTGAGAACTATAGAACTATAATGCCCTTTGATGTGGATGTTATGCACAAACTCAGGAACTGTGCTACATACACGGGAGCAGTCACCACTGTGGGCACATGCTGGTGGATGTTCCGCATGCCATCTACCTGAGTACACAGGTCACATCCCACCTGGTCTGCTCACTGGAGTATGCTGTCTATATTATAATTAGCTTGTATATTTGCTTTTATAATGGAACTAATCCCCCATGATTTTTGCTCATCTAGTGTGTCCCCATGGCTGTGGCAGAAATCATTTGTGTATGTTGATACTGTCTTATTATGCCAATGCCATACTTGGATTCAATAATTGCCCACACTTTGCAGTCATCAACAAAGCTAGTTGGACAAAGGATGTGTAAGTCAGTCTTGACATCTGGAACTTACAATATGAATAGGAAAGGGCCTAGCACAGGGTCCTGTAGTATGGACCTACTCAGTGGACTCTACATATAAGTCACTTCACACACTTCAACATATTTCTCTCTCATGTATGTGATCCAGTGGTTTAGCCACTTGGTGATGTAGGTATTTATGACCACTACTGACAGTTTCTTAGAAATACCTGAGTGTAGATTTGTGTCAAATGCCTTGGTCAGGTCAGGTTATGTAAGATGATAGTGCTGTCATGATGCATACCCTTGTTGACCATCTTGGGGATATTGAACAGATGTAACAGACATAATGTAGCCTGAATAAATCACACATGGGTTTGGTTCACAGTTAGGATATTACCTGTGTCCTTTTAGAGAAGGTCCATGATTACTCATTGGTCTACTTCACAGATGAGGAGAGACAGGATGGGTCTACAACTCCATGCACAAGGTGATGGTCACCCCTAGTCAGAAGAATGCACATTGATGTACACCCTTCTGCAGGAACATAGGCTGTCTGTAAGCTGTGTTGAAGTATGGATCTGACTATGTGTGGTAAGTCATGTTTTGAGTCATGCTGTAGGCAACCTGTGATGTTGTCAGGGCCCACTGATTCTGCATTATTGGCCATAGAGTGTGCACACATCAGCTGCCCTCCTTACAATAAAAAACTGAGTTATGTTTGCTAGTATACTTTGGCTGATGGCCAGTGGCAGCAGGATGGTGATGTGTGAGACAAACTGTCATCTAGTGGATTGTCTGTTTCATCCAGTTGGGCATGTCTGTTGGCATACACATACATATCTGTGCTTAGCTGTGTATTCCGCTTAACATTTCACATTTATTGGAATAAATGATTTGTGAAAAGACCTCAAAAAACAAGCTTGGTCATTCATCACAGTCCGCACAATGGAACTATGCACAGTCATACAGTTGTACCAGAATCTCATACTTAAATCACTTGAATGACATATGCCCATATGTGTTTTATGGGCAAGCTGTATTTGATCGGCCAGATGCCATATCAGGACACATTAGAGATCAGTTTTTTGTGGCTCATGCAGCACATTTCCTGACACACATGCTAATAATCACACAATGGTTCTGTCAGCCACCTCTTTAATCCTTGGGTACAGCAACACAACTACACATACAAAGAATTCCACAATGTTGCAATTGAATCCAGACTTGTAATACATTGGTTGTGTATATCACAGCATAAAATGTGTATGAAATAAGACTTATGTAACCATTTAATCAATATGAATTTATATTGATGTCTGTCGCAGAATGTTCAATAGTGTCACACTGCAAGTGTCACTGTGATGGAGTAATGTGAGCTGTGTAGAAGGTTGACCTACTACAATACAAAAACACATGTCCTAATAAGCTAACAATATACATTAAACTATATCATACCATGGCAACAGCTCTCAGGAGGCATATTACTACAGCTGTTATAGAAGGAGTATGTCATGCAATGGCAGCAATGGCCATCAATACATTAGCTCACATCACAGATTGTAATACTCTCTTATTGCCATACTGTACATCCAGATCTCACTATGGCACATGTGAATGACAGCAACGTTGACGTATCAACTGTTCATAGCATCATAGGACATTATTAGGCTAATGGCTAACATCACATGAAATCCTAGCCATTCTTAGACCATTTAAAAATATCATTATAGCTATAATATGGATGACAACAAGACCATTGTGTGTAAATGTATATCTGGTAGATTGTATTACATCCTATCACTGTCCATATGGGACATGTACACTACACCATGACAGAATTAGCAATCACACATGCAGTGGTCTGGAGATGGCTTGCAAAGGATTATGGAAGGATTCTGCTTCATGATGTGTATATGCATATTTGACATAAGGACATCATCCACTCCTCTGCTGTAAGCATGTCATGTGGCTAGAGGAAAAAGGATAATGGTGGATATGTGGAGGTATGTGAAAGGCTCCCCAAGTGGTAGTCACATGAAGAGTGATTCCAAGGATTATACAATGACGATATTGTGCCACCAGCTGCATACACACAGCAGTAAACTGGGTCTTATTTGAACATGACACCTGTGTAAGTATAGAAGATGAATGACATATAAATGTCACAGTAGCAACACTACATACTGTATGTCTGACTCTAACACTGTCACATTGCACTTTATGGAGTATGACAGCATCAATGTATGCTGAGGAGAACATGTTGGGCGGAGTGTAGACATGGCGACACATCCCTGTGGAAATTCATTTAAAAAGTAATATTTGTATGTACAGACACTCAAGTTGTCTGCTGTCAGATTGGAATGTCTGTATGTGTGGGTAAAGTAGCTTGCAAACACAGTAGTTAATGGCACTACCACAGCACAGGTATGTCTTGAATACTCACAGAGTGCATGTTATACAGATTGACATCATCAGTGTTTGCTACAAGAAGAAGTTTGGAAGAAGGTGTGACTTAGCTGAGGACTCACATACTGTTCTAAAATTGTAACCATAGTGATTGTTGAATGCACACACAGTTGACTGCAGTGAGAATAGAACCAATATCTAACTATTTACAAAGCACAGTACTTAATGCAAGAGCTACAGCACAAGGTTTTATAGTGTCTGACAGCACTTTATAGCTGATGACATCAGCAGTGTCTGGTGAGAAGAAAATATGGTAATTGCAGTGTCTCACATGCTGGTGTAAAATGCTCCCTCAACTGTCAACCAAGTGAACACATACACCATTTGACCAAAGTGAGAATAGAACCTCTACCTAACGATTTGCAAAGCACAGTACTTAACACAAGCACCACAGCACAAGTATGTTTTTTATAGTGTATGACAACAATTTTATAGCTCATTACATCAGCAGTGTCTGTTGAAATGATGGTAATAGCAGTGTCTTACGTGCTGATGTAAAACACTCTCTTAAATGTCAACCAAGTGAACACACACACACACACACACACACACACACACACACACACACACACACACACACACACACACACACACACACACACACACACCAATTGACCTCAGTGAGAATATAACCCCGCAAAGCACAATACTTAATGCAAACACCACAGCAGAGATTTGGCTTTTACAATGCTCAGTAAAATTTTATAGCTAATGGCATCAGCAGTGTCTGGTGAGAAGAAGAAGATGGTTATAGCAGTGTCTCATATGCTGGTATAAAATGCTCTCTTAAATGTCAACCAAGCTAACACAAACACAACCCCCAGTTAACCACAGTGAGATTTAGAACCCCTAGCTAACTATTTAGAAAGTTCAGTACTTAATGCAAGTGCCACAGCACACTTCTGTTTTTTTTACAGTGTCCAAGAAAACTTTATAGCTGATGACATCAGATGTGTGTGGTGAGAAGAAGATGGTAATAGCAGTGTCTTACATGTTGGTGTAAAATACTGTCTCGAATATCATCCAACTAAACACACACACATACCAACTGACTGCAGTAAGAACAAAACCCTTAGCTTTAGCAGTGTCTTACATGTTGGTGTAAAATACTGTCTCGAATATCATCCAAGTAAACACACACACACATACCAACTGACTGCAGTAAGAACAAAACCCTTACCAAGCTATTTACAAGCACAATACTTAACACAAGTGCCACAGCACAAATCAGACTTTATACAGTCCAACAATACTTTATATCTGATGACATGAGCAGTGTCTGGTGAGAAGAACATGGTAATAACAGAGCCTCACATGCTGGTGTAAAATGGTCTCTCGAATGTCAACCAAGTGAACATGCACACACCCAACTGACCACAGTGAGAATAGAACCCATACCTAACTATTTACAATGCACAGCATGTAACCCAAGTGCCACAACACAAGTCTGGCTTTCAGAGTGTCCAACAACACTTTATAGCTGATGACATCAGCAGTGTCCACTGAGGAGAAAAAAGTAGTAATAGCAGTGTCTCACATGCTGCTGTAAAATGCTGTATTGAATGTCAACCAACTGAACAAAACACACACACACACACACACACACACACACACACACACACACACACACACACACACACACACACACACACACACACACACACACACACACACACACACCGATTGACTGCAGTGAGATTAGAATACCTACATAACTAAGTACACCAGAAAAAGAACTCAGTGTTTAACACAAGTGCCATGGCACACATCTGCTACTAGACAATTTATACTAGATGACATCATCAGTGGATGCTGGAGAGAAGACGGTGGGAGGCTTGAATGAAACTGATGTGTAGGCATGTACTTCTGTCAAAATATCTGTACTCCATGGTACTGTAATTCTGACTATAGGAAACACAGTTACACTCTTCTGAATACACACACATGTTGACTGCAGTGAGATTATAACCCCACCTAAGTACACTAGCTAGAGAGCTCAGTATGTAATGCAAGCACCATGGCACAAATCTGACTTTTATATTGCTGCTTGACAATTTATAGTGGATGACATTATCACTGGACATTTGGGAAAAGATTTTGGGAGGCTTGTATGACTGTTAAGATATTAAAGTTCTGCATGGTACTGGATTGATGATAGTAGGATACAGCTGATGTTCCTCTAACTATGCACATACACTTACATATAAATAGAGACACACACATAATGTGGCTGCTGTGCTAATCTATCACATATGAAATTATTTTGCTTCCATCTGCAAAACACAGTATGTGATGACTGCAACACCACTGAAGTATGTATTTGCCTTGTCAGAGTTGTCTTTATAGATGATGCCATCATCATATGATCTGGTTGATATATCCTTTTCTGGGAGTAGTGTGCAAGATGTGGATGTACTATTTCCAGTTGTTTTTCCAATATGCAGGTATACTTTAAGAGACAGCTTGTCAAACTAGATGCAAACATCTGTCAGGAATGCATGTAGCAGAAATGAGACATTTTCAGCTTTTTCCCACTTAAATTGTCACATACAGAAACACACTTTTTTGATCATATTTACGTGTTCATATTTGTGAATAATTCTAATCCACATTAGTACAGGTATTACACAATCTGAATGTGTATTGTCAGTATAAAGATGTATATGGTATGTAACAAAGCATTGTTGGTATTTATTTCTGTAGTGTAGTTGATATTTGGGAACAACTATTGAGATACTAGGTTTCAAGTGCATGTGTGCAGGTAACGCATGACTACAGTGTAAATATGTGTTCAGTCATTAAAACGTGCCTTCTCTTTGGTTGTGTTTTTACATGGACTAGGCTAACTATGCAGTAAACTTAAGTAAGACATAGAAATCTGTCAGTGAACACAGACCATGAAAAAAGTATTCAGGCTACACGAAGTAAAAGTAGAGAGCAATTTTATTGCCAAAACTCCAAATACAGATAAATCCAATACAAGAAGTAACACATACTAATAAGCACTTTCCATAGTGCAACACCGAGCAGCTGGTTTGTGTGATCAATGGCAAAGTGTTTGGGCATGTGAGATACACATTTAAGGACTCCTTGAGAAGTACTTATGGATACTGGCTATAGTAGGCAAAGCTAACAGATACTATGGTGTTTATAACTAGTTCATTACGGAAATGTTGTGTCACAAATAGTATAACCTTAAAAAGGTATTTATACTGATTTCCCTATTTGAACATAGTTAAGCGATGAGCAAACACAGTCCTCTGCTTCATTGATAAACTGATGAGTTCTATTGGTTTGCTGTCCTAAATGCAAACATGCTAAGTGGAAAGGCATGGCAATCAGCACTTTGGATAGTAGTGAGTGTAAGAAACACATCTGCTCCCTAGCTGACTTTGTGGTAGCAGGTGTAAGAGCACTGAAATCCTATTTTGAGCCCAGGTGATACAGGGTTTGAATCCAGCTCTATCTAATATTTTTAAATATGTATTTATAATGTAATTAAATAATTACATTTGATAATTATTTGAAATGTGAGAGGGAATGACTCCAGTGAAGTACTCTATAAAACAAGCAGTACTCATGTGGTTTATGTCAACAGTACATGCATGGAGTTACATACTGATGCAGTCATCAGACTAAATATATTTTTTAATGAAATTATTACTATAAGTGCCTTTATTTTACTTTAACTGTGTGTTTTCTTAGTGTAGCTGGTTTAAGCAGTATTGCACAGAGATAATAGCACCATGCCATTGGATTTAAAGAGCCATTCACCATTGCTTGAGATTCGTGTGTGATGAGCAAATCCACACAAACATAGAGGACAAAAAGTTTAGGGCTTCATTGGGAATTTTTTATTTATGTAATTCTATTTTTGACCAGATTAAAAATTTGAAAATGGGGTAGATATTAAGATGGTGAAATGGGGGACAAACAGAGAAGAACAAAAGGAAAGCAATAAAGGAATGTGCAGGAGGGAGGTAGGAAAGAACCATAGCTATCCACTTCTTTAACAGTGTAAAATGAATATGTATAAAACATTGGCTGAATTTGGAATGTTACCTCAACAAGGATGGATCCCAACAACACAATCATGTTGTATAGTCAGTAGGATCAAATCACATGTGTCCAGAGGGCACATGTGCAAAGTGTAGAGTTATGTATGGGATGATATTTTTTTGGGACAGATGCCCATTTATGAGTTTTTTTTTTCAGTAAGAGAGGTAAGGGACATAGGTATTTCTGGGTCAGATAAGTAGGGTAGGTGAGGAATTGGGTGCAGACAAACAGGACAAACAAGACAAGAGACAAGGATGGTGAGGGACACAATAGATTGGGGGGACACCATTATGGGGGGGACAGGGAGGGGACATCAGATGCCCATGTCCGTCAAACATGGAGACAGAATCTAGTCCTCACTATCAGAACTGTCATCACTGTCCTCCTCCTCAGCTTGCTGTTCAGAGTACTTGACATTTTTGTTTGCCCAGCATTTTGGCAAGCATCTTCTTCATTTTGTTGAGGCATGCACCAGTGGTGCTTTCCACAACCTCACCAACCATGCTTGGCTTGGCATCTACTGACAGGTGACAAAATTCCCACCTCTGCCAATAATCCCAAAGGGTATCACTGCACCATTGCTCCAGGAGTACTGCGAGGTTGGGTTCCAGATGCTGGGTGTTGGTGCAGCAGCCATTGCAGCAAGGGCAGGCTGCATCACACTGGTTGGCCTACCTCCCTGTGCTGTAAACCATTTTGTAAGTTGTCAGAAACTGGTGGCATCAAAACATTGTGACCACACATATAAAAATAAAAAAGAGAGAGAGAGAGATAAAGGTTGTGGTAAGAGTAAAAAAAAAGATAATTAGTAGCATCACATTTGACAAACAATAAATTAGCACAATGTAAATAATGTATCTACTTTTATATTAAGTATACTCTTTAACCACTACAAACTTTAGCTGATGATTGCTCCAAGTAATCCTTACAATATGCATATATTGTACATATGCCTGATCAGATTAATTAAATAACATGGCATGTATGCCAATTTTTTTGAAATTATTATGTAATCTTTTTAAATTATTTAGTGATATATTTGTTACCTGTTGAATTGGAACACACAACATCTGAATGTATTATTACAATTGACTCCTACAGTTGGCTTGAGCTACAGACTGAATTATGCGTGCTTGATTTTACACTTAAGATATGCATGCTTAATTTTCTATACTTTATAGTACAGAATTGCATTACATAAAATAACACTTATGTTATGCTGCATACACACCCTTTGCTTTCCTACGTCTTTCAGAATAATCAGCATGGGCTTCCCTGTTCACTGCAATCTCCTAGTTGGCTGTAGAATAAGAATGAGAGAGAAAAAGAAGAGCATTATGCATACCAGTCTTGCTTATATCCAGCTTTCTATCTGATTTAAATTATCTTTATCTGTATATTTACATAACTGTGGGATGTCAGCAGTCCTAAACTCATCCAGCCACTGGTTGAATGTATCCTGCTTGCGCCTTTTAAGGTTATTATAGTGTTGCCTGCATTGCTCTCCAGTGCATGGAATGCTAGTTGCACTGTGGACAGCCTTGGGCAGACTATTCCAAGCTTCAGATTTGTACAGAGACCCAGTATAGTCCCCCTGCACAAGTATTTGGCTGTGGTGCTTCAAAAGGAGTCCAATAAAGATTCTGGACTCCTCCACACCCCATATTTGAGCCCTGAATTGGGAACCTACTTCTAGCTCCAGATGTGTCCATTCAGGTCAAACAGCAATTTTCCCACCAATTTGTTTTATCACATTTAATGATAGTGTGCAAACCTGAACAACCATGCCAACTATGTCTGAACAATGTTAACCAGAGAGCAACAGTCCAAACAGAGAGGAAAGCAGTTTTTGAAATAGAGAGGTTAATCTGTCAGTTGGCATTACTTTATGGGTTGGTTGCTGCTGTAACTGTTATTTGATTTAACTTTGCAGACATGTATTGGGGGCATAAATGTTATGACATGACACATTTTTTGTGTAGCTTTACACACTGATAAAATTAATTTATACAATGTGGAATTCAAACCTATACAAAACAAAGAAAACATATTCTTCCGGGTCTACTTCTAATGGACAGTGAAATAACAACAACCCTAAGGTCCGACACCTAACTCACTTACACACATATTCTTCCACATAAGTGATTTTTTTATCCTTGCCATAGAAGTGCTTGTCAGGCATGCTCATTAATTATATATAGATACACATGACAGAGTGAGGGTTTAACCATACATGTGTTGTCCTGACAAGGTCCTGGTTTAAACATTCAAGTGTGCATGAATAACACTTAAATCTGAAGTCTATCCAAGGCCAGAAAAGAAAATTATAATTACAGAAACATAATTGTCAGTATACCCTCAGTCACACATATAATTCATATGAGATCCAGTGCTATGCATACATATTCCCCCAGATTCACTAAACTTCCATGCAGGACTAACTTAGTCCTGCATGGAAGCGACCGTATAGGTGCAGCATGGCAGTACGCCATGCATATTAATGAAGGTGCTCTGCCTGAGCTCCTAAAAGGACATGGAGCATGTACGAGTGCAGGGGGTGTGTCTGAGAGCTATACACACCCCTGCAATCAAGAACAGCATTTTAGCAATAAGAATGAGTGAAACCACTCATAGGTGGTTGCATACCCCCAGCAAATCCCCACAAGTGTATAAGAGCAATAGTTAAAATATAATAATATAAACAAGTTAATTTTTTTATCAAAGAGATAAAATTTAACCGTAGGTGCGTGGGTTTGCCCATTGCCTAGCTACATATACTGCAGCTTAAATGGCAAAAGAGGACAAATATCAAGATATATGCAAATGAAACAGTACTGCAATAGTGTAGTGGGCAGAGCATTCACCTTACAAACAGTTATTCCTGGTTCAAGTCTCACTCCAGTACATTCCATTTTCCATGTCAAATAACTGTATGAACAATATTTTTTGTTGCATAACCTACTTCTTCTTCTTTCGGCTTTTCCCAGTTAGGGGTCACCACAGCGGATCATCTGTCCGCTCATGATTGGCAGTGGAGTTTTACAGTGTCAAGTTGCCAGCCCGGCGTCCAACCTTCCACAGAAGGCACACACATGCACACACTCACACCTCGGGCCAATTTAGAGTGTCCAGTCCATATACTGCATGTCTTTTGGGATGTGGGAGGAAACCGGAGCACCCGGAGGAAATCCATGCAACCACAGGGAGGACATGCAGACTCCACACAGAAGGCAGCCCAGCTGAGAATCGAACCGGAGAACCTCCTGCTGTGAGGCGACAACACTAACCGCTGCACCACCGTGGCAGCCCTGTTGCATAACCTACTAAATAACATATATTTGTGAAATGGAGTACTGTATTAAATGCAGATGTGAGGTGTCATTGTCATAATGTTGTAAAATCCACAGATAAACACAAGTGCCCATTACAGTATATGTACACATGAATCAGGGATACAAATTGAAGGTATAATGTATAATGAATGATAAATCCATAGCGTGTCCAATTCACCACCTTCCCAAGAACCATTTAACATTTCTGTCTAAATTAGTGCTGGGGTAAGTGGGAGTAAGAACTATTAAGCAGTAGTAAGTGGGAGTAAGCATATTTAAGCAGTAGTAAGCGGGTTTATCCCCATTTGCGCAGGGGGTAAGCAATGCGCGCACAGGTTAAGCAGTATTGAAGCTAACTCTCTGTAAGCGTATTTAACCGGAAGTTAGCATTGCTTACCTTCACACAATCCTGCACAAACCCGCTTACAATTGCTTAAAAGTGCTTTAATCACTCTGTATGCAACAGCCACTGTTCTGGCCAGAAACAAAATAAACAGCCCTTGCAGGTCTTGAACCCACGACCCTGTACACTATAGTCATAGTAGTTAACCACTAAGCCATCACAGCAGTACATAAGATTGAGGTATCACCAAAGAGATACTCATTATAAGAATATTACTCTTAGCATGTGAAAGGAATGTATATACAGTTTTATGTTGTATAACTTACTACATAACATAAATATGTGAACTGGAGTACTGCATTAAGTCCAGTTGTGAGGTGTCATTGTGATAAAGTGTTGAAATCCCTAATAAACACAAGGACCCCATACAGTGTATATACACATGAACCATGGATACCAAACACATATATAACATGTCAAACACAAAACACGAACAATGTCCCAAAAAGCAGCTAGGAAAAAAGTTAGCAGAAGCACTAGTAGCCAATAAACTATACGATTCCTAGAATGAAAAAGTGTAGAAATACTTCTCCGTTAGTAAGATACTTTACCACAAAAATTAAATAAATACAAGAAATAAATATTACTAGATAGAAGTAGAACTTAAAAAGAAAAAGAAATGAAGCGCCACAACATGTAATGAATAATAAATCAATGCTAAACAGCAAATAGTATGCAAATTAAAATGTAAGCAATGCTAAGCTTTGGCTTTGCACAGCCCTGCTTATTAGGTATAAGCAATGTGTAGGCCAGCTAAATCAGTTTTCCCATTGGTATACCCCTTTAAGCAATGCCAACCTTAGTTAAGCAGGTTTGCTCATAGCTTAGCATTTTTAAAACAGTCCAATCATGGCAAAGTGCAGGAAATAGGCCCTATTTAAACCCAACAGGTGGGAATACATCTCATAACAGGTTGCAGCTTCCTCCTGTAGGCACTATGACTGGTATGGGAGAGGGAGTGCGCTTTCAGGCTCAGTGCTGGGCCATCCAGTAGTCCAAATCATGGCAGGACTCCTTGTTAAAGACCATGACCAGAGACTGCTACAGGGCCAGTATCAGGGTTCCCAATATAAAGCGGAAGCCTGGGACTGTCTCTCCCGTGACCTCACCAGTGCCACTGGCATACCTCAAACTGGTGAGTAGGTCAGGCATCACTATGCCAACCTGAAGTGGAGAAAGAGGGATCTCTTGGATCAGTGGATCCAAGGGGCTAGGAGGACAGGGGATATCCCAGCCCTGTATAAGTATCAGTCCCCTACCTGTTTAATAATTGCCAGCTCATATATATTATGGATAGGTATGGCTAAGTATTCCTCTTATGCCTGTAGATTGCAGAGGTTGCGTCAGGAGGCAGGTTAGTAATACTCTTGCATGTACTGTCATAAGAAATAAATCTAAAAGTAGTAGTAAGTTAATTGCCAGTATAAAACCTGTATTCTTTAAGGCATGTACTGAATATACCAGAAAATATGGTAGGAAGAGTCTCACATAGGTTGTATGTATATAAAAGGTTAACAGCCTGACAATAAAGGTCTAACTGCTGGACTGCATGTGTTTACTCTGGTATCATAAGGTAATGTAGAGTTGCAATCGCTTAACATTATTATTGTATTAAGAACTGTTACCCACACTGTGCTACATAAATAAAATGTGTAGGAATGTCTGTATATGACTGTTGTAGTCACAAGAGGTCATATTGTACAACTGAGAGACTTAGAAAACAGTGAAAACTTGAGAAAAAGAAAACACTGACTAAACGAAGTAAAACCAAATAAATAGCAACCGATAGCTAGAAAAACCACAGAACTCTATTTATTTAAAACAAACCAAGTTACTTACGTGCTTTTTGTCCAGCACAGTGGCCGGACTTCCACAGGACCAGAAGAGGTCCGGCCACTGTGCTGGACGAAAAGCGCTTAAGTAACTTGGTTTGTTTTAAATAGAGTTTTGTGGTTTTCTAGCTATCGGTTGCTATTTATTTGGTTTTACTTAGAAAACAGTGAAAAGATAGACGACATAATCCAAAAAGCACACTCAACTGAGACGTGAACAGTTGTATTTTTAGCACATACAGCCATGGTTCAAATCCTGGGAGTGGTAGTAAGCTGTATGCAGAATCACACCCCACAACTGTACAGATATGTCCAAAATGTCCAGTTAATTGGCCCATATCCGCTGGCTGTCACCATGTCCCCTGGAAAATCGGTGGGATGATCCCAGATGTTTAGGCAGCAAATACTGACATACAACTGATTGCCAGACATCTATAAGAAACCTGTCACTCTAGCAACTCCCCAAAATGTTATGAGGGTAATAAGCCAAGTATGTCCCATCTCCACCCCCATGTTGTGAAGCTGTGACCAGAGTGTATGCAGTAACAGAGTGAGACGTATGTGCATAATACTAATGTGGAATCTGGTAATATGTGTGGCATCATTCAGGTAGTGCTAACAAACATTGCCCCCACAGGTCTGTCAGATATGAAAACTGTGCCTAGAAATAAAAGATTGAAATCCTGGACTGGTACTGTTTACTCTGGTATTGTATGGCATTGTGACTGATGCAGTTGCTCTGAATAATAAGGTATTACTCATCACTGTCATCCACACTGTGCTACATAATAAAACTGTATAGGAAACCCTGTATGATAGTGCTGTAATTACAAGGTCAGATTGTAAAACCACGGGAGACTTATTGACAGAAATCAGAGAAGAGATACACAGCAATATCTATATAGCACGCTCAACTGTGATGGATACTGTTTTATTTTTAGCAGACACAGCCATGGTTCGAATCCTGGGAGTGGTAGTAAACTGTATGCAGAATCATACCCCACAAGTGTACAGAATTGTCCAGAATATCCAGTTAATTGGCCCATATCTGCTGGCTGTTATGCTGTCCCCCTGGCATATCAGCGTGCTAATCTCTGACATGTAGGCAGCATTTAATGTCATATAACTGACTGTCAGGTCTGTAGATATTTGGAAAATGTCAATGAAAACAAACCTGTCATTGTACAACTCACCAAAGGTTTATGAGGGCAATAGTCAAAATATGTCCCGGTTTCACCTGCATGTGGTTAAGACATGCCCAGAGTGTGTGCAATAAGAGATGGACAGGTATATGCACAACATCAACCTGGAAACTGGGAATATATGAGGAAACAGTCAGGTAGTGTTAACAAACAATGCCTCCACAGGTATACCAGGTAAGAGGTGTATACTGCAGGTAAAACTCAGTTCATGTATATAGTTGTCTACATCCATACCACTGTCCAAACTAAGGCCATAGGGTAGTGTAATAATACCTATAAGGTACAGATCACAGCACTGACTAGGAAAGTAATGAGAACTACAGGAATATACTAGTTGTTAATTGACCCCCCCCCATATCTGCAACAGTAAACTAAATACACAACTCAATCGGTATGTGCTCCATAAAATCTACTGTTGGGACATATGACCTATTGTTTGATAAATATTTAAATTTGTTTCTATTCATGTGGCATATTGCAATGCTTCCACATTGGTGGCATGCTGCCATCAATGTACCTGCATGCTGTTGTAATGGCCACTGTGGTTGCATATATGCATGTGTTCTTTGCAACTGTTCCATATTTGGTGTTTTGGGTTAATGGGAATATATATGCATGCTGTTATACCTAATCCTGGAATGTGTTGACTATTACTAACCCACATATGTTGTAAAATTGAAATACCATAGCACGTTTGGGAAGGCCGGTCCCAGCGGACCCACCTCTCCCACCTCATCAGGCTGTGGCACCGGGCACCAGCAGGTCTGGGGCCCAACCTGGGACCTCCTCGTCCACTGGTCCTGCACCACCTTTG